>NC_058166.1:6765021-6826824 GCF_020080835.1 Cotesia glomerata | reverse complement strand
TGTCCGGGTTCCAAAGGATCAGCAAGTATCCTCGCCGAGGAATCCATTATCCAAGAGTCCGACGTGGAAGCCGAGAGCGACTTGGTGGCAGAACAACCCAGGAATAACTTCAGGTCGACGCTGTGACCAGGGTGAGTGGCTTTGTCTCAATTGAAGTAGCTCGTGGGATTCGAATTCGTTAATTAAACAGTTAACTAAACAGTTAATTAAACAGTTGGATTGGGTTCATTAAATAATTAATTTATGTAGTATTAAGTGTACTCGACACTAGTCGAGTCATAGTGCAAGAACGTCAAGGCTAAGTTAAGTCAGTCAGCAGAGATAATCCCACGAGGTATTTAGGTACCGTCAATTTTTTTGTGTGTGTGTTTACGGATGTATAATTTTTATTGTTCGTTATAAGTATTATGCTGGTTGATTTTGTACTCCCGGGGTAATCGATGAGTTCGATTACCCATTGATCGAGCTTCGGGTTCGTGCGATTTACTGACGTTGAGTAAGAGGTTCGCCTACGGAGAGGGAACCCGAGAAACGGCTGCCGCGTCCGAGGCAGGCAATCGGACGTAAGTTGCCCAATCTCAGCAGAGCATCTGGGACTTAGAATAGAATTTGAACTGTGTGAGACTCAGTGACAGAGAACTGAGTTATTATTTCATTTTTTTTTACTTAAGTATTTAATTTAATTATTGACTAAATTCGACGATTGAATTTTATTATTTAAGGTTTAATTAAATTCGGCGAATAGATGATTTAAATCTTGAAATTTAATTTGGCTATTCTTAATTGAATTTTGGTGCATCGATTATCGAGTTTTACTTATTTAATTAATCGTTATTAATTAAAACAAGCGGAGATTTATTTTTTTTTGTATGGTTATTAATTTTAATTAATCATCATTAATTAAAGCCGGCGATTCGATTTATTTCTTTGAGTTAACAAATTGCTATTAACTGAATTTAGAGAAGATTATTTTTAACTTCCCGCTAAAAATCTCAGATTTTCAAAAATCGGGAAGTTATTGTTTTTACCCCGTTTGGCAAAAATCGAGTTTTCATCAGATCTCGACGTTTGAAGGTCACAGGAAGCTTCCCTGACTACCCCCGCGATGTTGTCACTATGTCTGTATGTATGTATGTGTGTGTGTGTGTGTGTGTGTGTGTGTGTGTGTGTGTGTGACTATGTGACTCGCTTATAACTTTTGAACGGTTGAACCGATTTCATCGCGGTTGGTGCCATTCGAAAGGGCTACGCTGAACTTAGATTTCCTGAGAATTTGAACCGATTCGGACCGATAGATTTTAAGAAATCTTGAAAAATCTTAAAAAAAATAAGAAAAAAATCATTTTTGAAAGTAGTTTTTGGAATATCTTTTAAACGGCTCTATCGATCAACTTCAAAAACTAATCCGCCTTTTAAGCTTGAAAAACCACGCCGATCGGCGTCAACCCGATCAAAATCGGTTGATTCGTTCGAGAGATAGCGTGAACGAAAGAAAACCGAAAAACCGAAAAGTGTTTTTTCACATAACTTCGTCATTTCTTCTCGGATCGTTTTTGATGATATAGAATAATTTCAAAAGTTAAAAACCGCGTCGATTGCCGCCGAAAACGTGGAAATCGGTTCATTAGTTAGAGAGATATCCTGGACGAAATATATGGAAAGAAAGATGTCTACAACATAACTTCGACAATTTTTGGAATAACTTAAAAACAGCTCAACCGATCGATTCCAAAAACTAATCAGCTCTTAACATCATAAAACCACGTCGATTGCCACCAAGCTGGTCAAAATCGGTTGATTCGTTCGAGAGATATCGTGAACGAAAGAAAACCGAAAAAAGTGTTTTTTCAGAGTTACTCCGAAATTTCTAGTTTGACCAATTGAAACTTAGAAATTATCTATAAGGCTTAAAAAACTACGTAGAATGCCGCCAACCGCGTAAAAATCGGTTCATTCATTCAAAAGTTATTGCGGTATGAACATTCAAAAAATAGTGTTCCATGAAACTTCTATCAGACTTTTGAGCTCAAAGAGCTCAAAAGCATAGAAAAGGTATCTTTTTGAGCTCGGAGAGCTTAAAACAACACACAGATTGTACTTTTGAGCTCGAAGAGCTCAAAAAAGCGGCCAGGTATTAACGGAATTAGCGGGAAGTTGCAGGGATGGCCTTTAGGGTCAACCGTTTTCCTAATTTTTTTTTATTAATTTACTGAAATTAACTGAATTGATGCAACGATTCATGTTTTATTATCTTGCTTAATTGTATTTACGTGAGTTCAGCGAAGATTATTATTTTATTTAGTTAATTAATTGCCGTTAATTAATTTGAGCGAAGATTGATTTGTTTTTTTGAGTCGCTGGTCATTAATTTAGCTGAGCGGAGGTTCATTATTATTTTTTTTGAGTATTTAGCGAATTATTACGATTAACTCATTATTATTATTGCGGCGACTTTGAATTTTCCTTGTTCGGGTTGCGAACTGCGAATCGACGACAGCATCGACGATTATTGTTATTAATTTTCCTTGCGTTTATTGTCTTGATTTGTTAATACTAACCAATCGTTTTCAGTTATTGTTAATAAATTTATAATTCAAATTTCTCTATTAATTTTTTTAATTAATTGCGAATTAATTGCGAGCAATCCCGAATACTTTCCTCGTTCCTCTATAATTAAGTCGTACCCTTAAGGCCCGCCACCCGACGAAGAGAGTCCCGGACCGGAGTAGCCGGAAATCGACGTGATCGGAGCAAAGCTCCTGGCGTCCAACAACAGGTAAAGCAGGTAGGCCAGATTATTTATTTCGGACTTCGTCCTCGCTAACGCACGGGGCCGAAAATACCCGTTATAATATGTATATATGAAAAATATATCAAAAATGCATGTGGGTACTCAAATGAAAGCTCTTGATGAGTTTAACATCGGGATGAGCTTATATCTTCAAAAATGTCAATAGTTTACCAGATACAAAGTCATTTCTTCATTATGTATCTAGACACAGGGCATTTTCGAATGCAGCCTAAATTCTTATTATAATAAATTGATTATTGGTGAGAATGATATGAAACCTTGAAAAGGCACAACTCCAAGCAAAAACCCATTTTATCACATAAATACACTGGCCACAAAATTTTCCTTATTTTCTTAATAATATAGATTATTATTATGATTATTATTATTGAATTATTATTGTTGTTTGAACTATTATCATTATGGGAAATTTTCCCATAATTCTGGGAAAATTTCCTATAATTATGGGAACAGTTCCCATAAAATTATGGGAATAGTTCCCATATTCCCTAGTGGAGAAGCGCGATGCCAAAAACGACCCGTCGCTCTGAACGCGGAGACGGGGTCGTTTTTTTCGAAAAAAACGACGCGAGTCCAGAACATGAGATAAGCAGCGCTAGATGAAAAAATGTCGATTTAGATATACTTTATCAATATAAGAATTATTTTTAGGGGATTTAGGAAAGGTTTGTTATAATTTAATGAACAATTAATATGATTAATAAGAATAAATAAAGAAAAATAGTAAAGAATAAATTTTTACGGGGAAATGTATAGTATGTGTTAGATTAAACCGCAGAAAAGTGGAATAGGCATCTTACCGATTGCAATATTTTAACTTGAAAATTAAAGAGATGTCGCTACATGAATGTTTTTTATTTTTTAAAACTAAGTCAGACCCGTAAGATTGAGGACGCATTTTAATTAAGCTAGCTTTTTCTAAATATTGGATGGAAATTAAGAAATTAAATTACAGAAATTGAAGGTATCAACTCGAAGAAAAAAATCATCCTTTAAAGAATATTTAAAGATTCCAAAATCATAAGTATGACATAGAGATATTTCTTTACTGTATTGCAGTAAAAATTGAATGCATAAAAATTTGGAAAAAAGCAACTTGAAATCAAAAATGTTTAACTTAAATGTTTTATAATTTGTTGTGAACGTTTTTTTTTTTTTTTTACTCATTTGTGGTGAAACAATATTATTCTCATAATTGCATGAATCTAGTTAAATTTTATGAGGATAAAATTGGAAAAAAAGAAAAAAAAGAAATTTCTCATTACCTTTTTACACTACAAACGATTGCAACTTTTTTTTTTTATCTATTACGTTAGGGCGTATCTCAAAATATAAATTTTCTTTTAGCTCTGCAGAACCAAAAGAGCGTATAAGAAATTTTATTTTTTCCAATTATCTTAAGCATGTCAGAAAAGTATGAATTTATTTAAAAAACGAAAAAAATAATTTTTTTTGACGTACCTCTTTTTGGAATTAAAAAAAAATTTTTTTTAATCTTAAAGGGTGTGGATGAAAAAAAATAGTCAAAATAGCTTTTAAAGTCTTCAATATTTCAAGATCTAATGAAAAGTCAATTATTGGAAATTTAATTGAAAACACTATCTCAGTACAATTTTTTTCGATTTTTTCATCGAGAACTAAAGAATTTTATATTAAATTTTTTCAATGAAATTCTATGAAATACGAAAAATTGAAAAGTTAAAAAAATTGAGGTGTAAGTGTTTTAGTCGGTGTTCATCGAAAATAATTATTTTATGCGTTTTTTAACTAAATTTTTAATGTTCTGATATTCATGTAAATTCATTTACATATTTGTAGTGGAAAGATGTTATTTTCATGATTTTATAAATCGAGTTAAATTTTATAAAGAGAAAATTTTCAATTTTTACATCCATTATATTGAACATAAATTTATCGCTTCCTTTTTAGTAATTTTTTTATCATTTAATTTTTTTAATTTTTTCTTAAAACATAAAAAAGTGAATAAAAATAATTTATTTCTTCTAAGAATTTGAGAAATCATCCGTTTTATATGGTTTAAAGTTGATCATTAATTCTTTTAGAAGTGGAAAATTATACTAGTACGTCGAAAAAATTAAACCATCAGCAAACAAATAGAAGGTAAGTTAAAGATTATTTTTTATTTTATATCTGTTCAACAGTTATAAAATATTACGTAAATATTCAACAATTACTCTATAGAATAAAATATAATATCCACAGATTCGGTAGAATCTGGCGCCAAGTTTCGTTCAAATCTGCTGTAAACGGAGCACCAGACTACCGACTATGTTTACTGTAAGCAGAACGGTATTTTGAGGTTGCAAAATTTTATTTAATTCTACCGTACTTTTTTTTCATAAATTGTATATTATAACAGTAATTCATACTTTATTTGACTGTTATTAATTAATTATATTCACTTATAACAATTAATCTAATTGAAATTATTAAATTTAATCAGCACAAACTATAGCAACGCAAAAATTTCGATCCTGACTTTTTTTCGATGGGCAAAGTGATCTGCCACAGACTAAATAATTTGAGAATACATAATAATCCTTCATTAGATGGGAAACTAAAGTTAAAAAAAGATATTTCACAGCTTGCATCTACACCCGCCAGGGGGCGCTGGAATTATTTTTCCATAAACTGTAGTTTCAAGGGAATAGTTTGCTATAAAATATGCAACCAACGCGAGATTTAAGTTGGTACCAATTGTAAATTTTTATTATGATTACAAAAAATACTAAAATCCGAACAAAAACAGTTTCACTGTAAAAAATCGCGCCAAGTCCACGTTCATAAGACTATTAAGAAAAAAAATTTGTTTTTTTCTTTACAAAAATATATAAAATAGAAAAATTAAAAAATCCAAGTAACCGATATGATTGTTTATGATTTTCGGAAATTAAAAAAAATTGTGTTATAAATTTAAAAATTAAGAAAAAAATTTTGGAACGTACTTGGTGTGCGTCATTGTGTATTTCAATTTTTTTTAAGTCCTAGTAAATAGATTTTACGAATTTCATTAAAAGTAAAATATTTTACAACCGCGCACACTAAATACGTTCCAAATTTTTTTTTTAATTTTTAAATTTATAACACAATTTTTTTTAATTTCCGAAAATCATAAACAATCATATCGGTTACTTGGATTTTTTAATTTTTTTATTTTATATATTTTTGTAAAGAAAAAAACAAATTTTTTTTCTTAATAGTCTTATGAACGTGCACTTGGCGCGATTTTTTACAGTGAAACTGTTTTTGTTCGGATACTATTTTAATTATACATCTCTTGCTGAGTTGCTTATAGTTATAATGATTTTTTTTTTTAATTTCAGTTTCGGAATTATCGTTCTCTTCGTTTTCATTTGGCTATTTGATGTTAGTTCTTTGTTTGATTTTTGGTTCCTTCAGTTTTACTTTTTTTGACGCTCGATGACCTTCGTCGATTAGAGTTTCGCTAATCCACGATTTTATATGGTCCAGTTTGGAGTATCTCTTATCACCTTCTTTCAATACATTGATTTTTTCACATTTCAAACATAAATCTTTAAAAATTAGAATAAATATTGTGTTTATTAATTTCAATTATAATCTTGGTTTAGATTTGTGACAAAAAATTCAAAGATTTAGCTTGTATTCCTGAGACTTCCTGATTACTTATTAGGATTTTGACACCTGGAGCGATTTTATCAAAGCCTAACTGCAATCTAATAGCCTTATCAGGCCACTTCATCCTTACTAGCAGTTTAGCTCTTTTTGACATATCTTCTTTGTTTGAAGCTTTTTCCAAATCATTATGGCTGATCGTTTTTTCCTAAAATACATGAATTTTTCGGAAAATGAAGTGATAAGATATTTTATTGAGTCAATTATTATGCAGTCTTAAGGGGACCCGGTGGTGTAACGGCCTATAGGTCATGACTGATTTTAAATTAGTATGTCTAGTTATCGTCGGTACTAAAATGAAAAAAAAAAAAAAAAATATTTGACAAAATGGTGCGTAGTTAAAAGTAAATATCTGAAATTCGTTTTCAAAATAAATACTTTTAACTATGCGCCATTTTGTCAAATATTTTTTTTTTTTCATTCTAGTACCGACGATCACTATACTTAACTATACGAAACTAATTAAAAATCAGACATATTTTTTAATTTCAGATCAGAGGGAGAGATCAATCTACTTCCACCAGTCAGGTCCATTTTTTTTTGGAGAGGGGGACTTCAGCGCCATTTTTTAATTTAAAAAAAAATTTTTTTTTATTTTGATTTTTATTATTGTGTAGTTGATGAGTAATAGAATAAGTGTACAAAAAATTTGAAAGCATTAGTCATTCCCTTCACGTCAACAACAATGACAGTACAGTTCAACTTGTATCCAACGCTCCAAAAAATAATTCGGTGAGAAAAAAAAAAATTATTATCTTCCTGTATTGTAATCTAATTTTGATCTTCGACGTCTTAGATTTATTTTTTAAAAGCTTGCATATTTAGAATTAATTCAATTTAATATTTAAAGACATAATTAATGATTGCTTGAATCGAGACAAAAAATTATTGGCTCAAGAATAATTTAAATAATGATTGTTGTTCGGTGAACAAGGCCCAGTAGCGATTAACTCGCTCCTGGGGGACACCCAAATTCAAGAGACGCACCTGTCCACCGCTAGTTCCCGCAAAAATCGAACCGCCAATAGAAAATCAGCCTCTCGATCACGTCATGAATCGACCGCTTTATTGGCTGATCGCTCCCACTAGACATGCGCAATAGCCTTCTTCCCCAACTCAACGAGGAAGAAGACGGACTATTGTTATTATCTTTCGCTTCTACGCTTTCGCTGCATCAAGTCGCCATTACTTTTTCTTTACTTTCGCTTTTCGTTAATAAACCGCATTTCGCTTATTTTATAATTTAAACTGCTTAAATTAACCGCTAATAATTCGCTTTAATTTGTTATAGGTAAATTGTGTTAACAGTGCATTTATTTCACCGCTTTTTCAGTGCCGGCAGTGTTCAACCACGTGTCAACCGGCTTCGCTTTTGCAAACCACGCTGTAATTTACAAATCCACTTTTATCTTAACAATCCGCTATTAACTATATTAAATATTGAGTGTATTTAATGTAAATAAATTCCTAGTGTTATTTTTTATAATAATTTACGCGTTTTAATTGAGATATCCAGACCTAAACCTGATCCCCGCTTTTCCGCTCTTTCTGTAATTATTCAATTGTTTATAAAACTAAAGTTTCAGGAGTCGAGACTTTGTTTCAGAAAATTTCTTTACTTTAAGGATCTACTTTCAGATTTTTGATATCACTTATAGCTATTGAGTTATTAACAAAAAAACTTAGATTTGTTAATTTACTTATGTTTTTTGTTATAAATAAATCGAAATTTTAATTTGAAAAAAAAAGAAAAAAAAACTGTCTTTCTCAAAATTTAATACTGCGTCGAATGAGCTATTGTTCATATTTTTGCCATAACTAAACTATTTTTTTTCATGCATTTAACTCCATAATAATAACGAAATTCTTCTATACTTACAAGTAAGGCGTTCACGGTTATACACGCATAGCAATGTCTGCAAAAAATTTCTTACCATGCGTTTTATTGATAGACTACCATTATACAACTCCTAAAGGAGTGAAGTTAGAAAAAAATTATTTTTTCAACAATTTGTCAATTCCCTTGAAAAATGATATATCGTAAATCTCAAGTTTTTTATATGTTAATGAATTAAACTTTGTTAAATTCAAGATAATGAAAAAAAATTCTTTTAAGGTATTGAAAAATAAGTGATTACAAGCTTTTATATTATTTAATTTCTTAAAGTTGTAAAAATGTTTTTCTAATGAAATGTAATAAGTATTTTTTAGAGAAAACACACAATGTTAAAAGATTTAGCAAAGTTTTAATTAAGCTTTCTATAAATATCTATTTACAAAATAATAAATAGATAATGAAGATAGTAACTTATTAACAGTCAAATTATTTTTAAACATAAAAATAATTTTTTTTTTTTTACCATGCAGCTCAACACTGAAGAAGACAATAATATACATATTAACAGTGAGAGTCGTCAACAAATCAACGGCAGTAAAATAAAAAATAGCCAAAAGGTGAAAAACAACAATGGCAGCACAGTTCAACTTGTATCCAACGCTCCAAAAAAGAATTTGGTGAGTGTAAAATGCTGAAAGAGCGGAAAAGCGGTGATTAGGTTTGGGTCTGGATATCTCAATTAAAACGCGTAAATTATTATCAAAATGAACACTAAGAATTTATTTACAATAAATACACTTAATATTTAATATATTCAATGGCGGATTGTTTCAATGAAAGCGGATTTAAAAAATACAGCGTGGTTAGCGAAAGCGAAGCCGGTTGACACGTGGTTGAACACTCTGCCGGCACTGAAAAAAGCGGTGAAAATAATGCACAAATAACACAATTTATCTGTAACGGACTAAAGCGAATTATTAGCGGTTAATTTAAGCAATTTAAATTATAAAAATAGTGAAATGCGGTTAATTAACAATAAGCGAAAGCAAAGCGGAATTAATTGCGAGTTGTTGCAACTAAAAGCGTGGAAGCGAAAGATAATAATAATAGTTCGTCTTCTTCCTCGTTAACTTGGGGAAGAAGGCTATTCGCATGTCTAGCGGGAGCGATCAGCCAATAAAGCGGTCGATCCATGGCGTGATCGAGAGGCTGATTTTCCATTGGCGGTTCGATTTTGCGGGAACTAGCGGTGGACAGGTGCGTCTCTTTGGGAGTCCCCCAGAAGCGAGTTAATCGCTACTGGGCCTTGTTCACCGAACAGTGCGTGTATAGCTCTTTTGAGCCCAGGAAACGGCCTCTTCGGAGGTAGGCGAAAGCCTCGCTATATATTCTTCTTCTTGTTCACCGAACAGTGAGAAAAAAAATTTATAATCTTCCTGTATTATAATATCATTTTAATCTTTGGCGTCTTGGATTTATTTTTATAAAGCCTGTAAAGTTAATTTTAACTCAATTTAAAATTCACTCATATGATTAATGATAGCTTGGAGCTTAAACATGCTACAAAATTGTATTTTGCAACGAGATAGCACAAAAATTAATGTCAAAAATGAATTTAGTTTTTTCAATGATCACAAGGATATTGATTGTCAATTCCGTAAAATATGTAGAAATTATATTTAAAATAATAGTATCAAAAAAGATATTCAGTGAGAACAAATAGTTTTCGAGTATGATACGAAATTTTATGAAGATGAATAATCTGAAGCTAAGAATAACATTTTAGAGAAAATGATTTTCTTTAGTGAAAAGAATAAAATTTTGAGCCTAAAAATTAGTCATTCTTCAAAAAAAAAAAAAATTTTACTTCTTTGCCTTAGTCGTATATGTCACAAATATTTTAGGTAGAAATCCCAGAAATGTTCAATCAACAAGACTATTTCAGTCTCAAACAAATAACCATTCAAAAAGTTCGATCTCATAAGATAATTATTAATTTCCGTAGGTACTTACAAACAAAATAATTAAATCGGTATCTGCAGACGTTTCAAAAATTGAAGATTTTCACGCAAAAAGTTGGGCTTTGCGTTCTGAAATAAATGAATTAAACGGCAAATGTTTAATTCAAGCCAAAATAATAAAATCATTGAAAGATTCCATTGACGATTTGGATAAAAATAATGGCTTAAACAATTTAGTGGAGGACTTGCAATAACAAGTAATGACTGCACAATCTAATGTCTGCGAGATGATGAAGTCGCATCCTAGTGAAGAACTACCGAGTTATGACTTACCGGCTCTAGACCCGAAAACAAACGAGGTAACTACTTAACGATATAAATACGATTGTAAAGGTAAAGCTTTCAATATCTATGACATTTTTTGAAAATATTCGAATAATCCGACTTTATTTACAGATAAAAGTACTACCAAATTTAAAAGTTAGTGCTAGTGATTTTGCCAAAGCCATATGCCAGGAAGAAATGTCAAAAAGAGCCAAATTGCTAGTAAGAATGAAGTGGCCTGATAAGGGTATAAGATTGCAGTTGGGCTTTGATAAAAACGCTCCAGGTGTAAAAATCCTAATAAATGATCAGGAAGTCACAGAAGTGCAAGGTAAGTCTTTGAATTTTTTGTCACAAATCTAAACCAAGATTATAATTGAAATTAATAAACATAATATTTATTCTCATTTTTACAGATTTATGTTTGAAATGTGAAAAAATCAATGTATTGAAAGAAGGTGACAAGAGATACCCCAAACTGGTCGACATAAAATCGTGGATTAGCGAGACTCTTAGTGACGAACGTTATCGAGCGTCAAAAAAAGTTAAATTAAAGGAACCAAAAATTAAAAAAAAAAATAACATCAAACGGCTAAATGAAAATAAAGAGAATGATAATTCTGAAACTGAAATTAAAAAAAAAAAAAAATTATTATAACTAAAAGCAACCCAGCGAGAGCTGTAATGTGTAATTAGTCTTTTATATAGTATAATATATTTTATTACATAGAGTATTTGTTGAATATTTACGTAATATTTTATAATTGTTGAACAAATAGAAAATAAAAATAAATCTTTAACTTACCTACTATTTGTTTGCTGATGTTTTAATTTCTTTGACGAACTAGTATAATTTTCCACTTCTATAAGAATTAATGATCAAGTTTAAACCTTATAAAACGAATGATTTTTCAAATTCTTAGAAGAAATAAATTATTTTGATTCACTTTTTTTATATTTCGAGAAAAATTTTCAAAAATTAAATGATGAAAAATTATTTAGAAGAAAGCGATAAATTTATATTTGATGTAATAAATTTAAAAATCGAAAATTTTCTCTATAAAATTTAACTCGATTTATAAAATTATGGGAATAACATCTTTCCACTACAAATATGCAAATAAATTTACATGAATATCGTTAAAAAACGTATAAAATAATTTTTTCGGCGAACATCCGAGTGAAAACACTCGCACTTCAATTTTTTGTAATTTTCAATGCAAACTTGCTAGCAGATGTTTTCTTTTTTTGAAGTACTAGCACAATTTTCCACTTCCCGAGAAAAAATGTTTCTATATAATTATATATAATTGTATATAATCATATATGATTATATATGGAATCACATATATAATTATATACAATTATATATGATCATACGTAATTATATATAATCATACATGATTATACATGGAATTGTATATGAGGTTATATATAATCATATATAATTATATATGACTATATATGGAGCAATATACAACCATGCAGGATTATATATAGTTCCATATACAATTATATATAAGTATATAGAATTATATATAATCATACATGATTATATATGGAATTGTATATGAGGTTATATATAATCATATACAATTATATATGACTATATATGGAGCAATATACAACCATGCAGGATTATATATAGTTCCATATACAATTATATATAAGTATATAGAATTATATATAATCATACATGATTATATATGGAATTGTATATGAGGTTATATATAATCATATACAATTATATATGACTATATATGGAGCAATATATAGTAGAGTGGTCCAAAAAAAACATTTTTATTTTTTTTTTCAAGTGCTGCTGTCTTAAAAACTTCTCTAAGGTAAAAAAAAAATTCTCTCCAAAGCGCAGCTTGATATCTCAATTCTTCATGAAGCTCAATGAATTTTTATTTTCCCATTTAAATAACACGTAAAAAAAATTTTATTTACGTTCCCATTCGGTAAAACTACGAAAAAATTTTTTTTTGTATTTTTCGTCAATTATTCTTGTAGGAAATTTAATTTTCTACAAAAAAGTACTGAAGTAGTTTTTTCGTAATCCTAACAAGTAAAAAGTTATTAAGCTTTAAATACTCGCAATAAAAGAAAATTTAATCAGATATGATTTTAGAATCCACGTTGTATGACATTTTCTGTTTCAAAGTATTTGATTATGTAATTAATATTTTTTTCTTAAAAACATGGTATACAGTCTGATATCGGTAATTCAGTCTTGACCAGTGACAACAAATGACGATTGAATTTGTCAGTTTGTTTATTTGAACCACATGTAAAATGCACTGAAGGAGATTACCAGACTTTGTAAATACTCTAACCACTGCTTAAAAAAATTAAACTAGATAATTTACTTTTAACACTCTCTTGCGGCCTACATGAAGATATATAGTAAATTTAATTTTTTGTTGATAATTAGTTTTAATAATTATGTCTTATAAGTAATATAAACTAAAATAAAAAATAACCAAAAAATTAAATAAGTCTTATAGATTATATTGGTTGTATATTTATTAGCAATTTCTTTATAGTCAAGCTTATCCCATAATAAAATTGAGATGAAATGTATGTGGCATCAAACTATTCGTAACGTGATTGGTCGAATGTATCATAAGCATGAAAATATATGCAAACTCTATAGTCAGGCGCGCGCTTGCGCGCGCAAATTGAAATTCTAGTCCACTCTTATAATTTAGATGAAAAATATGAAAATATACACAATTAGACAAACTATTCGTAACGTGATTGGTCAAATATATCATAAGTATGAAAATATAGATAATTCCATACTAAATTCACACGCGCGCTTGCGCGCGCAACGTATACTAGTTTACTTAAATATGTGATGACTCCTGAGATAAAGCAGTTTTACGAACGAACTCTACCTGTTTATTTATCATTTTTCTTTCAAAGATTAAATTTAAAAATAAGAGAATCAATTCACGAAGGACTTCTATTTACGTTCTCCTGCAAAGTTTCATGATTTTTCATTCGGTCAAAAAGCGTCCCAGCATCGTGTTCAAAATTTAAATATTCACCTGTCCTACATGTTCTTAAATAAAAAAATTAAATTCAGTACACATCCGGAAGGACTAGCTTGCTCTTGATTCAGATTCCGTAATGAAATTCAAGTTCAATTTTAAAAAATCATTGCTCATAGGAAAAAATATCCAAATTGTAATGAGAAAAATTATTCATAATTCACAGTTAATACTTCACCAAAAGACATGTGTTAATTATATTAGAAACAGTCTACTTTGATAAATTTTGAAATAAATACATGCAGTTATCAAAAAAGTTTTCGAAAAGATGCTTTGAAACTATCTTCGTTCAAATTTTCTTTTGTGCGAGTATTTAAAGCTCAATAACTTTTTACTCGTTAAGATTACGAAAAAACTACCTCAGTACTTTTTTGTAGAGAATTAAATTTCCTACAAGAATAATTGACGAAAAATGCATAAAAAAATTTTTTTCGTAATTTTACCGAATGAAAACGTAAATAAAATTTTTTTACGTGTTATTTACATGGGAAAATAAAAATTCATTGAGCTTCATGAAGAATTGAGATATCAAGCTGCGCTTTGAAGGGAATTTTTTTTATACCTTAGAAAAGCTTTTAAGATGATAGGCAAAAAACTTTTGTTTTTTGGACCACTCTAATATATAGCCATGCAAGATTGTATATAGTCCCATATATAATTATATATAAGTATATATAATTATATATGCTTATATATAATTAACAGACATAAAAATTTTTTTTTTGAAAAAAAATTTTTTTTTTGGTAATCACAAAAAGTGTAAAATGATGTTTATAATTACGTTTAAATAATTCTGAAATATAAAATTTGTCCCATTTCCTATGGGATGTTTTGGTCTGCTCTGCTATTACGTAATAGTAAAATCATTATTTATTTTATTATTTAAATAAGTATTATATTATAATGAAATTCGGTAAAATAAATAAATTATGAATAATGACTATCCAAATATATATTAAAATCAATTTTTATATTCCATTTATGATAAACTCATATGATACATTATGTAGATCATAGAATCATTATTATCTACGACAGCAGCACAGCAGACAGACACTTCAAGACGCACGGAGATCACCAAAGTTAAACAGCATTGAGCAGGGTTAATAGTTGAATGGGTGACCGCTGGTGTTATAGCCATAAAATTATATCTAGATATTTTTTTTTGCATTTTAATTGGTTACACAGAATTACGTAAGACCATATTAAATATTCTATCCATAAAATTAACCCAATAATTAATTAGATGTTATAAATATATAATTAAATATTGTTATATATAATCATATATAGTTATATATAATTAGATATGATTATATTTGGCCATTTTTCATTTATAATCATATATAACCAATTTATATATAAATATATATAATTATATATAAATATTTTTTCTCGGGTTCTTAAAAAATTGATAACCAATCTAAATCCTTACGAACCAAAAGATTTTCAAAATTTTTGAATGAAATAAATTATTATTTCACTTTATTAATGCTCCAAATAAAATTGTCTTAAAATTTATTTAAAAAAAAAAAAATATTCTGAAGAAAGTGATACATTGACATTTGATTTGATTTTTTTAAAAATTAAAAATTTTATTCTCATAAAATTTAATTAGATTTATATAATTATGGGAATAATATTGTTTTACCACAAATATGAAAAAAGAAACGTTCACAACAAATTATAAAACATTTAAGTTAAACATTTTTGATTTCAAGTTGCTTTTTTTAAAATTTTTATGCATTCATTTTTTACTGCAGTGCAGTAAGGAAATATCTATATGTCATGCCTATGATTTTGGAATCCAAATATTCTTTAAAGGATGATTTTTTCCTTCGAGTTGATACCTTCAATTTCTGTAATTTAATTTTTTAATTTCCATCCAATATTTAGAAAAAGCTAGTGTAATTAAAATGCGTCCTCAATCTTACGGGTTTGACTTAGTTTTAAAAAATAAAAAACATTCATGTAGCGACATCTCTTTAATTTTCAAGTTAAAATTTTGCAGTCGGTAAAATGCCTATTCCACTTTTCTGCGGTTTAATCTAACACATACTATACATTTCCCCGTAAAAATTTATTCTTTACTATTTTTCTTTATTTATTCTTATTAAGTATATTAATTGTTCATTAAATTATAACAAACCTTTCCTGAATCCCCTAAAAATAATTCTTATATTGATAAAGTATATCTAAATCGACATTTTTTCATCTAGCGCTGCTTATCTCACGTTCTGGACTCGCGTCGTTTTTTTCGAAAAAACGACCCCGTCTCCGCGTTCAGAGCGATGGGTCGTTTTTGGCATCGCGCTTCTCCACTAGGGAATTTTTCTTTCCGTGTATTCTTTTTTTATTAAAATAACCAAAAATATAAAGTTGTAATTATTAATAATTATAACATCTATAAATAATTTTTTAAAATCTAGTTTTCATCGGACGATCACATTTTGAGGTCCCTAAAAACTATTTTAAATATTTTGGAATGTTTAGGTGGATAGTGTGTGCCAAAAAGAAAAATTACTTGCATGATGAAGAACTTATTTTCTTGACTCAAGAAAATATTTCGAAGGGCAAAAATAATCTTGGTTGAAGTAAAAATAATTTGAGCCAAGAAAATTTTCTTGTCTCATAAAATTTTTTTTTCTTGTTTCAAAACGATGTGATATTCCTACAAATTTTCTTGGTTTAGAGATCCATTTTTTCTGTGTATGTGTGTGCCATCTCATGTAAGTGATACAAAAAATTAAGTACTTACAAAAATTAATTATTTTCATTATCAGTTTCTAAAATATGAAGCTATAATAATATAATACTTGTAAACTCCAACAACATACTTTTTATTAATTGTCAACAATATTAAACACACAAGTAATGTCACAACAAGTATACAAAATATATGATACAAAATTGATTTTTCTATGCAAAATTAATAAAGATTCTATCTTGAACAGGGGCTTGGCAATGAGAACAAGTGGTAACAACATTGCGGGTCATTGTGTTGGAACATTGAACACATATAACGGCGTGATTGCAAGGTCTAATTATAGAGGAGGTCAAATACATTGAAACGAGGATCCACCGCTCTCTTGGTCGCCTCTTAATTTATTTAAGGCGCCACTGGATTTTTCCCACAGTATCCAGAAACTGGCCCAGAACATGGAGTGAACACTCAGGGTCGTAAGAGATTGTCAGGAAGGAAACCGAAATTATAACAAGAAATTCATTTTTACAATCCATTTTATTTAACCAACCCTTAATACACAATAAAACCCCTTACAAAATATCAAAACAACTTAATCCCGACGATATCCTCTTATGGAGCGTCCTATCACGGTTTCTATCATAGTGTCTATTCCCGAACGGTACCCTCATATGGAGCGTCTATACCGCGGTTTCTATCTTACTACCGTTGTACCCCAAATCCGGCGTCTATACAACGGCTTCTAAGTGCGCCCAGGAAGCAGAGGAGGATACCATGAATCCCTAGGCTACACTGCAATAATATTTTCTATTCCACACACACCCACAATATTTATTTAAAATACTTATGCCTATTGCACCCCCACCTGGGCGTCTATGCAAAGGACTCTAAGTGTGCCCAGGAAGCAGAGGAGGATACCATGAATCCCTAGGCAACACTACAATACTTAACATTAACCCACCCACACTATTAATTAAATTTCCAAACACACTAAATATTTCCCCAGATTTTACAGATTAAAATTCATATATTTATTTCCCAATTTAACAAAAATTAATTTCCCAAAATTAAATGAAATCCGATTTAATACCTAGATCCATTTATTCCATTCATTAATTTGCTAAATCCGAGTTCCTAACTTGTTTCATAAATCCTAATCCAATTCCAAATTTCAAATTAAAATCATTAACTAATTCATTGCCGTGGTCTTAATAATACAACAATAAATATTTAATTACAAGAGGTCTTCGTATCTTGAATTAATAGATTAAAATCTATTGACAGAGGTCTTAATAATCTGCCAACAATGATCGGTTACTTCCTAGATTTTACAAATTAATTTTTCCTGAATTTACTTAATTTATTTTATAAATTGTTTCGTTAATTTATTTTACTTTGGATAATTTATTTTACCAGAATTTGTCAATTATTTATTTGGTTGTTCTCCGAATATTTCTAATTTATGTCCAGATTATTTTATTTAATTAAGAACTTAATTTGTTATCAACTAAAATTCATCAATTGATTTTATGTAATTAATTTTTACTAAACTATTTTACTTGTCATTCAATAATCGAGTTTTATTTTCTCTACATTATTTTATTTTACGTTCTATTGTGTTGCACGAAAAACTTAGCATTTATTTTATTTTATTTTATTCGAGGATTATTTTCTGCCTAGCAACACCGTAAGATTTTAGTCTCGACCTTGAGTGTCCTCTACCCAGCGCTTCACGCGGGACAAGATGGCTGACGCTCTCGCTCGGTCTTGCGTCTCTGTCGCAAGTTTTTGGTGTAATTTTTTCTCTGACGAATTTTTACAAGTTTTATTTTCTACTTTTAATTAACAAATTTACACGAACAATTTTCTAGCAATTTTGACTGATTCTAAATTTATTGCAAATGATTTTATTTTAAACAATTAAATTTTATTATAAATTACTTTCCCGAATTTAATAAATTTTACTTCAAATGATTTTTACTAAAGTTCCTCTAAAACATTTTACTGATTTTATTTTAAGCAATTAATTAAATAAATCCGACCAACTCGATTATCAACGACATTTTGTTCTACATGGCACCGAAGTCATGAAATGACCTACCGAAATTATTCCTGGTAAAGTCAGTCCAAACTCTGTGTTATATCCGGCGTCGCCTCATATAACACTCAGGGTCTCTGCCTCACGACGAAAAGTGCAGCGCTTGCACTTTGAAGGACAATCGGACGGACAACACCTCGATCACGCCTTGAGCACACCGTGTCCACGTTCTGTCAAACTTGCAAATTTTAGACCAATAACAAAATCCAATTCCCTTCCAAAAGTCGCGACCCGAGTGCTTAAAAACCCTAAGCACCGCGGGACGCGCGTTCAATCTTTTATTAAAGAATACGAGGGAAGGTATCCTCGTAGAGCCCGTGTGTGTCCTTGTACCGCGTTACGTACGAGGCAGTATAAAGCACTAGGTCGCTTATACGAAATTCTAAATTCACTATTCTCTCTTTTGATTCTTTAAATTATATCGTCTACGAATCGCGTCAGTGTGCTCTTCGAGCAGGATCGAGGGCCCCGTTGTCCGTAGTGATATCTTTCTCTAAATTCTAACTTTTCGATCTATTAATTAATTTAAAGGCGGATCTAAGTATCCGCCTGAGTCGTTACTCTGTTCATGAACTCATAATTAAACATTCTAAATCACTAAATATAGTTATAAGTGAATAGTTATTAAGTGAAATATTGTGCATTGAGTGCGTCTCGCCCGTAGGGCGACTAAATATTGAATAAACAGTAAAACTCCGAATATCGTGGAATCCATCCTTTCTAAGATTAGTTCCTGAACCTCTTTCATCACATCGATCTCAACCACGAGAGAAGGAAGAGAAACCAGTCCAGGATCTACCGATCGACAGCTCAAACTTCAATCAACAACAAAATTCGTAAGGGACGAAGGTAAGTTCGGTTTCTGTAATCGACTTCTCTTTAAATTCACCGTTAGGAACCCTGGTTACCAGGAGGCGTTCGAAATCCACATTAAAAATAAAACTCTTGTAGTTTATCTACAAGAGAAAATCTATCGAAAGGCGTGTCCGAGCCTCCTCAAGGCCCACTCTACAAATAATTATTTAATTATAATTAATTCGGACATAACAGATTAGATTTTTGGTGGCAGCGGTGGGATTCGAACGCATCCTTTCGGCTTACCACAAACGAAAGTTCTATTTAAAAATTTTCAAAATTCTTTAACTTTTCGAAAATTTTGGCAAAATTGTCACTCAAAATTTAGAAAACGGAAATTCTTTTCCCTTATGAACTGATCGATCCTTTAAATACCGTCTTTATTTCAAATTTCGTTCGATTTAGGGCGTTGGCTCATAAAGTTTAAAAATTTTTTTTATTCCGAGTAAAACACCGTTTTATTATTTCTTTATTAAATTTTTGCTTATAAAATTTTTTTTGCTGATTCAGTCATTCCAGTTGATTAGTACAGTCATAATCTCACTCTTTAAACTCACCGAGTGTTGTTACAATTAGTTTTGCTAACGCAAAAATCAGCTCTCTAAAAATTAACTTTCGAAATATTGTTAGACTAAGGCGTCGGCCCTCAACAAAAAAAAAAGAAGAATTATATTTTTATTTGTTTTAAAACATTATTTTATTCATTCCCTCAATATTATTTTATTATTTTAATATTAGACTGTTGCACTTAAAAAGGAATTTTGCTGACTAAGGCTTTTAGTTCCTTAACGCGTCATCCGTTGAAAATACCCGTTGCAACACACTTAGCTATCGCGTTTCAATTTTGCTGACGCGAAAAAAAAAAAAAATTATTTTCAAGTTCATCCTCATCTTATTATTTTTATCTTATTATTTTTATCATATTAACAGCTGTGAACCAGTGCTGATTAAACTCTACGATTTGCTTACGGGGTTCTGCTGCAATACCAGCAGTTCCTTCACCCGAAGGTCATTTCGAAACACCTTGCTGCTGTTTTACGAGCAACGAGGATCGTTCTCGAGGTTGATTCTTCGATTTAGTAAATTGTGGGTTTATTCTTTACACCCTTGCGACACAAAATCTCCTTCTTGGAATTTTGCTGCTGTCTATCGAGCAACAAAACTCTATTGGAAAATTTTGCGAGCTACACAACACTTTCCTTTTTTTTTCTCCCCTCTTCGTTATCGAACTTATGACGTGCTAACTATAGCACCAATAAAAATATATATATTAATGGTCCGACACTCGCGAAGCGGTTTTAAATTTCAAATTCGAAAAGCTTACTCAGACTTCTTTAACGGTCAAATTTACCACCGTCCCTTAATAGAATCGCGTTATTGGGAAGATCCTACCTTCGTTGCCCCGTCCTCTTCGGTCATAAGGAAAAGGAAATTCACAACTGAAAGTGAACAGAAAATTTGTATTAAAACGCCGTTAAACGGGGCTCCATCAACGAGTAAAGAGAGAAGACCGTTTCCGAAACCGAGCAACGCGATCCCTATTGAAGTTTACACCAAAGTCGTCAACTGGATAAATCAGATCCCAGTCATCCAATTAAATTGTCTTGTCAAAGAAACGCCATCTAAGAAGCCTAGGATAATAAGTAACATCCCAGCTCCAGCCGGACTATTTAAACTACCTCTTATTCCCAACTCGAATAAAGCCAACAGCTATGGCACCTCCAAATCCAGAACAAGTAGCAGCAGCAGCAGCAGCAGCAGCAGCAGAGCGGGCCAGACTCGAAGCGGAGCGGCTCCGCAGGGAACGAGAGGAAGCCGAGAATGAAGCTAATCGACAAGGGGTCAAATTATTCGACCTCACGCGGAACGAACCCGAAAGGGACTACTATAAAATCACCAAGGAGATGGAAGAGGCTCTCCCCACGTTTACCGGAGACGGAGACGTCAGCTATGAAGAATTCGACAACCGTCTAAAAGATTGGCTACATATGATGCCCGAAAATAATCAACAGCCCTTTATCGGACGCATTCTCCGGAAGCTGAGGGGTCGTGCAAGAAACGTCGTCGAAGATATGGAAATCCGAACCGTACAAGAACTCGTCAACGTTCTACGAAGCCACTTTCGGCTCGGAGATCCGCTTCGAATAAACTTAGCAAAATTAACCTCAGCCCAGAGGGGAAAATTCGAAGCAGTCGAGAGCTTTTACTACCGATTAAGATCTATGCTTCGTAAAATACAGAATGCAGTCCCAGACGCCGATCGTGTAGCCATTACAAATCAAGCTCACCGTCTGGCGGTTGATCTATTTTTCGAATCTTTACCAGATTATTTGAAATGCCTCGCCTCAACTCAACAGCACGCAACATTAACCGCGCTATATGAGGTCAATTCAAGAACAAATACTGAAATACGATAACAATATGAGGCTTCAGAATCCGAAACCTTCGCAAAGAGAATTTCCTCAAGATCAGAATGGGAATCACTATCCTCGCAACAACGGCCCACGAGGATATTTCCAAAATAATCAACAAGGACCCCCAGCCCATGGACACCCGTGGTCCAAACCGGAAACAGATCTCTATGTCAATCCGAAACCGGTTGCATTCGCCTACAATGCACCAGGCATATCAAATTTCGCTACTGAAGAAGCACACTACTACGAAGACTATCCAGTTACAACCCAAGGCTGGTATGGACTACCACCTTGCGGAAACAGCGAATGTGAACACTCAGACTGCGAAGATCCGCAAGCGATGGCATATTCCGTCAACAATAACTATCCTCAAAATAACAACAATTACACACAAAGAAATTCCCAATATCGCCCTCCCTATCAAAATCCAAATCATCCTGGAAATTATAATCCTTCCTACAAACCGTACACCCCCCGTGCTCCCTACAACCCTCAGTATAATCCTCAATACTCCCCACAAATTAAACCCCAATATTCTTCCCAAAACTCCGAATATTTTCCTAAAATCAACGCCCCCAATACCAGCAACCAAGAAGTCGCGGAATAGTGCAATCAACCCAGCCGTTGCAAGGACCATCTCCAGTTACACCAACGGGGATATACTCCGAATCATCACCCGTACTCTTAGAAAGACACATTAAGAGCTCCGAGATCTGCAACTGCCCAGGCTGCCCGAAGAAAAACCTCAAGAAAGAAGAAGATCCTTAGAGCCTTCTTTAAACTTGATGGGCGCTCGTCCGACCGAGGTAAAGACGAGCCAGCCCCAACTGCCTCAACAAATGACGGCAGCTATGTACCGTCAACACAATCAGTAAATGGAATCGCCCTAGTGACCGGCCGAGGACCAGTAATCACAGTTAAAAATCCTAAATTTCTTAACAACAACTGTGAAATACTGATTGATTCCGGAGCAAACTACAATTTCATCAGCATCGAAGCGCTAGCTGATGACACCACCTTCATTTACGAAAATCTCGGACAAGTGGGAGGGATCGGAACAAACAAACAACCGATTATCGGACTCGTCACCCTCACTCTGTTCGACAAGTCCATCCCGTTCCGGATAGTACCTCGCCGACTAGGAGGCTACCTAGCCATCCTCGGTAGCGAATTTCTTGCAAAAGAACAAGCCAACATCTCGTTTTATTGGCATACAATGGTCCTGAGAAGCCAGCCCGTTCGCCCGATCCCGTTCATCATCAAGCGAGGATCCTGTGAATCTCAAATGCTCGCGGTGGGCGGCGGCCCCAAGATCGAATTAGCATGTCCGCTCCTACTTGGAAAATATCAACGCTTCATCGTAGACACAGGAGGAGACGTCACAATCATCAATAAATCAGCTCTTCAGCCTGGAACTTACATAAACCCGAATAACCGATTAATTGCACGGGGAATCAGCGGCGAAGCAGTACAAACGCTCGGTACAGTCGAGTTAAAAATTTTCGGCCTACCAGTCCAATGCCAAGTAAGCCGAGAAAATCTACCGGTCCCTGGAGTGGGGATACTCGGAAACGACTGGTTAGAACATGAGAAAGCCGAGATCTCATACTACGAACAAACTCTCACCGTCATGGCTCGACCTCTAGAGCCCATACCTTTTAGCCTAGACATCTTCGAGCCGTCTATTTTTACCGTTCCTCCCAGAGCAAAAATGTTCGCTCCAGTTCCCATCAAAAATCCAGAACTGACCCAAGGATATTTGCCTCGAATAGACCTTCCAATAGGCCTATTTATGGGCGAAGCTTTAGTAACTGTAGACGGAGAAATGGCCACTTGTATGGTCATTAATACAACTGACGAGCCCGTCACGATCGAACTAGACCCCCAAATCCTCGAAGAATATGAATTTCATATTGAAGAGCCACTCAACAGTTCCAGTGACTCTTCAGACGACGACCCAGCAAAGATCAAGACCATCGAACAACGGGCAACGGAAATTTTAAATAAATTTCCACTACAACATCTCGATATAGAACAACGACAACAAATCACCGACATTGTCCAAAACTTCACCGACATCTTTCACCTACCTGGCGACAAATTAGGATGTTCTAATCGAGCAACCTGTAAGATTCCGACTATAACTGATAAACGAGTCAACGTGAAACAATATCGTTTCCCTAAACAACACCAAGACGAAATTCAACGGCAGATTGACAGCTTGATGGAACAGGGAATTATACGGAACTCTAAATCTCCATATAATTCCCCAGTATGGGTCGTCCCAAAGAAAGCAGACCCTAAAACAGGAGTCAAGAAATGGAGAATGGTAATCGACTTCAGAGATCTAAATAAAATTTCTATAGGAGACGCATATCCATTACCTTCTATAGTCGGCATTCTGGATCAACTAGGAGATGCTCTCTACTTCAGCGTCTTCGATCTTGCCAGTGGGTTTCATCAAATAGAAATGGACCCCGAAGACGCCCACAAAACTGCATTCTCCACTCCATTCGGACACTTCGAGTACGCCAGAATGCCCTTCGGACTAGAAGGAGCTCCAGCCACGTTCCAAAGGATGATGAATTCAACTTTGAGCTGCTTACCATGGATATTAATCTACTTAGACGACATCATCCTTCACGCTCGCTCTCTAGAAGAACACGGAGTCCGCCTCAGACGATTATTCCAAGTACTCCGAGATGCAGGGCTCACACTTCAACCAGACAAATGCAAATTTTTGTGCTCAGAAGTCGACTATCTCGGACATGTCATCTCTCGAGACGGAGTGAAACCCGATCCTAAGAAAATTCAAGCAATCCGAGACGCTCCGAATCCACGTAATCAACGAGAGATGAGGAAATTCCTCGGCCTGGCGAATTACTATCGCCGATTCATCGACAACTACGCCCTTCGAGCTAAACCGTTAACCGACTTAACTCGAAAAACGAAACCTTTTAAGTGGTCCGAAAAGGCCGAAAGGGCCATTCAAGACATCAAAAACGCCTTGTGCGAAAATTCAACTCTTTCATTCCCAGATATCGACAAGCCCTTCATCTTAGCGGTTAGTTCCTCAGAAGAAGGCATAGCAGGAATTCTGAGCCAAGAATTAGACTCCACTGACTCAGCAGGAAATGTAAATAAAAATGAAAAAATCGTAGCTTGCACATCCAGAGTCTTACGTGACGCAGAATTACGTTATACCCCAGATGAAAAAGAATGTCTCGCCGTTGTGTATACCATCCAGCAATTCCGGCCTTATTTATACGGTAAAAGGTTCACCGTTCGAACAAAAAGGGCCTGCGTAGCCTGGCTACGAGACACGCACGATCTCACAGACAGACAACGGAAATGGCGATCAAAAATCAACGAATTCCACTTCAAGATCGCTATCCGGACCAACGTCGGAGATCAATACGCAGATGCACTCTCATACAACCCAAAAGGACGTCCAGAAGGAAAACAAGAGCTCCAAGAAAAGGAAGGAACGCCTAACGAGCCCTCTGGAATCACCAGTCAAGAAAACATACCAGAAACCGTCTTGTTACCGGCAACAGGAGTCGAGAAAATCACAGCAAATCCTCCAAAACGCCGCCCCGGACGACCTTTAGGTTCGAAAAATCGACCAGCTCTCAAGAGCGCTCCAGAGAGTCGACAAACAATTGCCTCTCGATTACGGTCCGAACTACGCAGAGGATCTCATAAAACTCCCACTAATTACATAGAACCCGCCACCTCCAGCAACGACGAGGAAGCCCAAGGATTAACTCAACATCACGTTGGAGATGACGATGTGTTCCACACTCCAGAACCTAGAGGGGGGGAAGCTAGTCCATCTCTACCAGCTAGAGATTCAATTAGGGAACTAACTCCCCGGCCTATTTTGACTCTGGTGACGATGGAGACGAAGAAGAAGAAGAGATCCCCGTAGCTCCACAACAAACAGAATCATCTGGAGAAATCACTGAATCATCCGGAGAAAATACTCCCAACGTTCAAAACACCATAAGAACGTTTGAAGAATTATCCGATGACCAAATCCACACCCCATCCCGACCTCCCTTATCACCAACAATCCCTAAAGGAAATCCCCGCTGGTGGAGACCAGTACCTGCACCAAGCCCTGACGTAATAAAAGAAGTAAAAAGATCTATCGAAAATTTTCAACAAATAAGATCATTGGAGAAGACATTCAACGAAAAAGAACTCGGAGAAGCCAGCGAAGAAGCTGATATGACCATAAACGAGTTTATCTCGGAAGAAGCAAACGAGGACCGGGATAGTACCAGTGCCGTCAGTGAACCAGACGACACAGTGATCTTAATTCAACCTACAACAAAGAGCCCGGAAATTAATCAAGAAAAATCTCACACAGATGACTTCTCACCTAGAACCGACACCACTGATACCACCATCCAACTAGCTCCAGAAACACCAACTTTAGTTCGTACAATGATAGAAAATTTTGAATCACAGGGCATCAAGTGGGATCCAGAGTCAAGATCAATAATCGACACTAGCGTTCACCAAGGGTCAACCCCGTATAGACCCATACCAGATCAATCTGTCATCACTCAAATGAGGACCAGACTATCGGAACTACCCACAATAAATACCACAGACTCACCTGGCGCAAGTTCCAGCCGGTTCTTAGACTTCGGTTCTCCTGTAGCAACTACTTCTACAGCGCCCGAGAACACAGGAAAATCAACGAAGAGAGTCTCTTTCCTGGAACCTATACCCCAAACCCCGGGTATAGCCGATAGTCCACCTAACTCTCCGGAGTTGCCTAACGAGGAAGAAGACGCGACCTCTCGAGAAACATCCGTAACTCCAACTGCTCAACAAAATCCAGAAATTGCAACTCCACCGGCAAACAATAACTCTCCCACGCCAATATGGCCTCACGGTCCCGAGAGAAAAGCAGCAATCACCATAGAACCTCTAGAAACATCCTCCGATGAGGAAATAGTCCCAAATAATGACCAGCCTCTAAACAAAAACCTAGAGGGGGGGATGGAAAAATCAATAAACCCGGAAGAATCAGTGTCGAATAGACCCGATGAACTAAGAGTAGTGGAACTATTAAATAGCCGAGATGGACTCACTTACGCTCGAGATAACATCGCTCACTTTATCACTACAGACTGCGAACTAGCCACTCCAACAGCAAAATTACTCCGTGACCTCAAATTCATCGATGTTGACGACCTGAAACAGGCCAAGCCACGTAAAGGAGACGTCCTGGTGACAAAAATTGGCAAATATCGGGTTTTCTCTATCTTCGTCGGAGAATATCATCGGACTAAAATATCCAGTGAAGATTTAATAAACGGCCTCCAAAGCTTTCGTCTCGCATTGGAGCGCTACGAAATTCACTCCCTAAGAATGGCCCAAAAGGGAGATGGATTCGGTTCCATAAATATACAACAACACCTGCTGAAAGAACTACGAGATTGCCCCGTACAAATAACACTCTGTGACGGAGAAATCTCTGTACCAGACGAAGAACTACGGCCCGAAATTATCAAAGAAAAACACACAAGCCTGATCGGAGGACATAAAGGAGTCCTCAAGACTTATTGAGAATAAGAGAAAATTTCTACTGGCCAGGAATGAAAGAACAGATTTATCAATACATCCTGAGATGCGACACTTGTCAACAGAAGAAATTATCCAGAATAAAAACTAAACAACCCATGGTAATCACCGATACACCGTCCGACGCTTTCGAAAAAATCTCAATCGACACCGTAGGGCCACTACCTATGACCGCAAAAGGCAACGTACATATCCTCACTATACAGGATAATTTTACAAAACATTGCGCAGCTATAGCAGTACCAGATATCAGGACCCAAACGATTGCAGAGGCCCTGATCAATCAATACATTTGCCTATACGGATGCCCGAGAACGATCTTGTCGGATAGAGGAACATCATTCACCTCAAAACTCTTAGCAAAAATGTCAGAAATATTAAAAATAAGAAGAGTAACAACTTCAGGATACTATCCTCAAGCTAACGGATCACTGGAGAGAAGCCATCAAACTCTTGTCGAATATCTCAGAGTGTTTGTCGAATCCTTCTCAGATTGGGACGAATACTTACCCATGGCCATGTTTAACTATAACACCTCGGTCCATAGTGGGACAAAATTCACGCCTCATGAGTTAGTTTTCGGTAAAAAGGCTCGCGCTCCAACCGAGTTCCCCGATTATGAAAAAATCGAAACATATCCTGATTATCTAATTGACTTAATGAATCGATTAAATCACACACGGAGCGTCGCTCGCGATTCACTTGTCGAATCAAAATTAAGATCTAAAGAAAGATTCGATAAGAATTTACACCCAATAGATTTTCAAGTAGGAGATTTCGCTTACAATTTGAACGAAACTCGGAAAAATAAACTCGATACCTACTATAAAGGTCCTTTTGAGATCGTAGAAATTACCGATAAGGGCTGTCTGATATTAGAACTTCCCAATGGAAAACGCATAATCAAACATCCCAGCAAACTGAAAAGAGCTATCGAATAAAATAAACACACTCCTGTTACAGACGATCTCGCCCACACCGAGTAACACGATACAAAAAAATAATATAAGAGACATGCAGCTACTCCAAGTCAACATATGCTGCCTACTCATCATCCTTGTAGAATCAGGTCAAGACGCCCTAATAATTCAACCGGCTTCATCCAACCCAGGAATCCTATATGAAAAATACAAAACTATTCATCTAATAGAACGAGAATGGAAAATAGTCTCTACTATAGACGTCGGAACCATCACCAATATATCTCCTTGGCAGGAGATGTCATCACACGGCGATAAAGAAGGCCGCCAAACTTGTCTATCATACTTCTCTCCCCCGGAGTGCGAAATCCTGGAAAAAGAAGCTATATTAAAAGACTTAGAAAGAGACAGAGAGGATGTGATCAATCGATTAAAACAAAATCTAAAACAAGCAGACAGTACTACATCAACTAAAATCCGAAACCGAAGGACGCCCTGGTTTGGATTCGTAGGATCCATAGCTCGAAAAGCCTTCGGACTTATGGATTACGACGACCACGAACACATTTCTCATGAAATAGACAAATTATACAATGACCAACGAGAGATAACAACACTCGTAAACAACTCAACGCATATAATAAAATCAGAAATAAACAAAATCATCTCCGATCAAAACAACACTAAGGCCAGAGTCACTCTGCTGTCCAACACAATCAATAGCTACGCCACCAAGGTCGGGAACGAGATCGAGAAAACGAAACTACGTCTACATTTTTATGCAAAGAGCCGACGAAAGAGTACAAAGAACGTCGAGTCTATTACGCTACCTCAAGGAAGCTGAGTCAGCGATAGAAGACGCTAAGAGAGGGGTCGTCCCAGGAGGAATTCTTTCACCAGATCAACTGAGAAATGCAACCAGAGATATTACAATACGTTTTCCCCACCTAAACCCACCTCAACCAGTGGACCACGTAAATCTCCAGATCTTATCCAACATCGCAAAGGTGAACACAGGAAGAATAGATAATAAATTCCTAATTATAATCACCCTACCGTTGCTGAACCAAATCACATTCCAACTCTATCAAATAAGACCTATACCTGTCCCTCAAACAATCGGAGGAGCCATGAGGAGCCTGCTGATCCGGCCAAGCAAGGACTACCTCGCAATAGACGCCTTACAAAATCAATACTTTTTAGCGGACACGGAAACCATCAAAAATTGCAAAACAATCTCAACAGACATAGCCTGTGAAATTAACGTCCCCCTCAAATTAATAAAAGACAACACAGAGTGCGAACTACAGCTCTATTTAAAGCCAAACAACGAGATAATGAAACAATGCGACGTCCGAATATTACCTAAATGTTCAACACAACTAATAAAATTACATCAATCGAATTCCTGGGCTTATTCCACCTGTAAGCCAGAAAACTTTATAACAACATGCGACTCAAAAATACGCATCGAACATCAGATCCATGGCTCGGGTACCTTCACCTTATCCCCCGGCTGCGTCCTAACAAATAATCATCTTGTAATCAAGGGGACCGAAGAAGAAACAGACACAATCGGTATCTTCGCCTTCCCCACCATAAACTTAACACATCTGGTGACTAACCTCACCGAAAAACCAAAACGACCTCATCTGCTGACAAACATCGCCGAAGAACCAGTAGGGGAAAATACCCTACTCTCTCCATGGGGCGACAGCCTCGAAGGTAACGAGAACAGACTCACGAGAATTGGACTCCACCATCAAGAAGAATCAAAGCATCGGTACATCACAATCGCAAACACAGGCGCAGTGCTTTCAATTATAACATCCCTCGCACTTTTCTTTGGATATTATTACTACGGTTGTTGTTGCAACTGCCTCAAACCTCTGCAAAAATTCAAAACAAGAAAACAAAAATCGTTCCAAGGAAAGACAAACGAAACATTCGAACTCACAGACACAATTTCAACATACCCAACTCGACCAGGATCCCCAGGACCAACAAAACACCAACAGAGTCTACCAGGAGTTCACGGACAACAGAGAATAACACCATCAACGCCATCCCGGACCGGCATTCGACTCGCCGACTACGACTACAACTAAAATGAATAAAAATTAAAAACAAGACAGAAAATATCTCTGTAAAAATTACATTTATATCTATATATTCTTCATTTTTTTTAAAAATATTATTATTAAATAAACATTAGAATTAAGCACATACATTTTACCTATATATTTTATCCCGAGAGAGAAAGAAAAAGGGAGAATCGATAACAATAAAAATTTAAAGAATATTAATTTCAAAATTTTTTTTCTCTTTCAACTTTTAAAAAAAAAAAAAAAAAAAAAAAAAAAAAAAAATTTTCTCCCCTCTTCTTTCCCTCTATAATACAAATTTTGTGTAATAAGTAGCAACCTGCAATATAGAACGCAGCAAACTAAACATAATATTTCTGTTTTAAATTAGTACAAAGTAAGTCATCTGTCGGCGGTTGAATTATTAAAAGATCCAACACACAAATCAATAAGAGCTCTGTTTTAACCGCGGCAAACTAATTACCATAAGTAGACGAATGGTAATGAGTAACGGCGACCAAATCAGTAGACTTCATTATCATCTACTGACTAAAAAACGACCGCCTCGCTTCAAACCACGCCTACCCACTTACGCAACACTTACTAATCTCTCGCTCTTCGTTCAACAGTAACCAAAGACATAATTCTATTAATATCAAACGACACAAATTTTTTTTTTTTAAAAAGTATCAGAATACTACTAACAATAAATATAAACAAAAAAAAAAAAAAAAAAAAAAAACATATATTAAGGAAGAACTAAATTAAACTATTTAAAAGTAAATTCAACTAAATTTAAATTAAGCTATAAAAAATTAAACTATTTAAATTAAATTCTAATTTAGGAAAACGGAAAAAGAAAAACTAACAACAATTCCATTTTGGTTGCCGATTTATTGAAAATTTTTTTTTCTCTCCATTTTCAATTTCTTTACTATATATTCTTTTTTTTTAGCAGCGTTATCCTAACCGATCCCTTCCCAGCATTACTCGGAACTTGGTTCCCCACCCGTCAAGCTGTCGAAGAGGCCTTGAAAATGGGAGTTGGTCAGCGAAATTTGACAACCTACAAAAATTTGATAAATAAATTTCTCTTCTCAAACAAAGTTCAAAAAAAAAAAAAAAAAAAAAAAAAAAAAAAAAAATTAAACTTACTGCTACGAACACATCCCGTTTAAAATAAACTCCATCAGTGCTACACGCAATCGTTGCACCTCAAAGTAATGCGGAGCAATAAATCGCCATTCAACTTCGGGATACTCCAACCCCAATCGAAAGAAGTAGGTAGCGATCTTGGACACTTCTGGACCAGCAGGTCCGAAGATGCTCATCCATTCGCTTACTAATGCCAAGGCCTCGTTCGGAGTGAGCGGTCCCTGAAGTTCCCGTAATAACTGAACTCCCCGCCTTAAGTCCTGAAACAATAAATAATAATAATAATAACAACAGTAATAATAATAACATTAATAAATTCACTTAATTCTCATAGACTTACCCGCTCACCATATACAGCGGTCGCGTATTGGAACCAAGTTCCATAGTTTTCATAATTCCTCTTAGTTACATACATGATGACTGCCATAACAATACTAACTATTCACTCCTTATTAATGCTCCTTCTTCGCTATTTCTCCTTACGCCGAAACTTAACACCTTGCCACGAGTTAAACCCTTGCTCAGCAAAAATATAAAAGAGCGGGAATATAACAAGATTTAATACGCCGCCAGACGACTAACTTTAAATCGTCGCGCGCAAAACAAGAACTCCATCTGCACGCAATAATTACACAAAAAATTAAAAAGTGTCGCTACTACTGATAAAACAGTAACTCTGCCAAGACAACAACGCAGGCAATTTAAATTAAATGTAACCGCTAGACAATATACTATTATAAAATAACTATATACAATAAATTATCTGTTACTATACATATATGTATTCATGTAAAGGGCAAAAGCGCACTCAATAAATAAAAAATAAATATTATAATGTTAAAAATAAAACTATTAAATAAGAAGTAAAGTCAAGCGATGACTTTTCGGCGAAAGGGAGACACCCGAATTTTCAAAAGCAGGGATGCCGAGGCACCCCTTCTTTGGTGGGGGTGCTGTTATATCCGGCGTCGCCTCATATAACACTCAGGGTCTCTGCCTCACGACGAAAAGTGCAGCGCTTGCACTTTGAAGGACAATCGGACGGACAACCCCTCGATCACGCCTTGAGCACACCGTGTCCACGTTCTGTCAAACTTGCAAATTTTAGACCAATAACAAAATCCAATTCCCTTCCAAAGTCGCGACCCGAGTGCTTAAAACCCTAAGCACCGCGGACGCGCGTTCAATCTTTATTAAAGAATACGAGGGAAGGTATCCTCGTAGAGCCCGTGTGTGTCCTTGTACCGCGTTACGTACGAGGCAGTATAAAGCACTAGGTCGCTTATACGAAATTCTAAATTCACTATTCTCTCTTTTGATTCTTTAAATTATATCGTCTACGAATCGCGTCAGTGTGCTCTTCGAGCAGGATCGAGGGCCCCGTTGTCCGTAGTGATATCTTTCTCTAAATTCTAACTTTTCGATCTATTAATTAATTTAAAGGCGGATCTAAGTATCCGCCTGAGTCGTTACTCTGTTCATGAACTCATAATTAAACATTCTAAATCACTAAATATAGTTATAAGTGAATAGTTATTAAGTGAAATATTGTGCATTGAGTGCGTCTCGCCCGTAGGGCGACTAAATATTGAATAAACAGTAAAACTCCGAATATCGTGGAATCCATCCTTTCTAAGATTAGTTCCTGAACCTCTTTCATCACATCGATCTCAACCACGAGAGAAGGAAGAGAAACCAGTCCAGGATCTACCGATCGACAGCTCAAACTTCAATCAACAACAAAATTCGTAAGGGACGAAGGTAAGTTCGGTTTCTGTAATCGACTTCTCTTTAAATTCACCGTTAGGAACCCTGGTTACCAGGAGGCGTTCGAAATCCACATTAAAAATAAAACTCTTGTAGTTTATCTACAAGAGAAAATCTATCGAAAGGCGTGTCCGAGCCTCCTCAAGGCCCACTCTACAAATAATTATTTAATTATAATTAATTCGGACATAACATCTGCCTACTTAGTTAATTAACAATCCGAAATAATTCCTGGTTTTGTTAATTAAATATTTAGTAATTATCCCTAACTTGTTCTTAACTTCATTTTTAATTTTATTCTGGACTTTTCTTAATTTCATTCTGAATTTTATTTTTAATAAATTCTTACTAACCTCCTAAAGAATATTCTAAACAATATTTTAAATAATTCTTTAAATAATATCCCAAATAATATTCCAAGTAAATTCTAATAAATAAATTTCAATATAATAATTAAGTAAATTCTACGATATAATACTTAAACTAATGATTGTGACCGAACGTGAAATGACGATGACCTTCAGCCGACTTCAATGTCTGGCTGATGGCGCACCACCAAGATATTATTGAGACATTTTATTTGTACCTGGAGTTTTCCTTTACGACGCTAATGAACTCCCTCGAGGAGCTACAACTTCTTGTCGTCGTTGCTGGTACAAGTCCCTCTTTGGTGGATGAATCTACTTGGCGGCGAGACCCAGGTCACCGTCACTCGTTCCCCGGATACTTTACAAAATCTGTAACCGCAAATAAGCATTAGAAATTATCACTAATTAAAATAAATTTACGCAAGCTGGCAGAAGGCCTAGCAAGCAATAAATTAATTGATTAGTATCGCTTCGTTCCACTATATCTTGAGCGAAATAAAAATAATTACCTGTGCTTTGATGTTTGTTAACTTTTGTGCGACCGTTAGATTTGACTGTTCGGTCACAATGAATCTTCTGAGCTTTGTCAGTACGTTTCTTTCTTCGCTCCGTCTCCCCCACTCACTCTCCTCGCCGGCGTTTCCCTCTCAGGGACTTACTCACTAACTTATAGCTAGAGGCGCGAGTACTTCGGAGCACAGCGCTCTGGGGGATCAGTCGATAACTAACTCACGCGGGTTGGAGACCTTCTCTGGGTAAAGAAGGCCCCGTGTACTCCGTTACAACATTTACGTATACCAGGACGAGATGTTTGTCCTGGGTATGTCGGACTCTGAAGTCAATATTATTGACAAAAATACCGACTAAACATCCTCCTCTCTCTTTCCCCATAGATTTTACGGGGAAGACTGGATCGGGACTGCGTTAGCATTACTTCAATCTAGTCCGTGTTGCGTCTCACGACGGTTGCTCCTAGTTACTAGTCTCTTTCTGCGATTTTTTCCTTTAAAAGACGCTGCGCATAGGCTGCGACAGCTGACCAGTTATCTTCTTTATTGATCATGCAGGTTACTAAGCTTTCAGGGAAGAGCGTGGTGCCAATAGTTTCATCAGTACTGCTTTTGTAGTCCTTCCACCGGTCACACTCAAAGAAAGTGTGCTCGACGTTGTCAATTTTGTCTGGGCAGTATTTGCAGGTCAGTGTGCTGTGCAGTCCCATCTTAAAAAGATAGGCATTGAACTGCCCATGTCCACTGTTTTTAGCGTCATAGAGTTTCGCTCTCTCAAACGTGAGTAGGTCGATGGGTGCGGCTCCCGCAATGACCAATATAGCCGCCTCGGAAACCGCTCGATAGGCGCAGGCAACCCTGAGAGCGCCTCGCCGCTGCACTGCCGTTATTTTTCGTCGGTAGGTCTTCTGTTTCAATATTCCTGCTCATATTTCTGCTCCATAAAGCAGTACCGAGTGGACTACTTCTAGAGGAACTCTTTTCTTTTTAATTCTTGGTCCCATAGTGTTGGTCATGATTCTTGCTGGGCTAGACACCGTCTTGCTGGCTTTCTTGCATGCACTGTCAAGGTGTTCACGGAAAGATAGTTTCTCGTCTATCATTATCCCTAGATAGCGCAGGGCCCTGGTTGACGTCAGTGTTGTTCCTTCCATGTCCACAGCGAATGGTTTTAGGAACCATTTTTGACGTATCAGAACAACCATCTCGGTTTTATGCTTGGCGAGTTTCAGGTGGTGTTTATCAAGCCAGGTCTCGACGGCGTCAATGGTTTCCCGGACCAGTAATTCGGCCTCTTCTACGCTGTCTACTACTATCGTGGCCGCAACGTCGTCTGCAAAGCCCGTTAGCTCTACTTGCTTTGGTAGCGAGATTTCAAGAAGCTCGTCGTAGTCCGCATTCCATAGATCGGGCCCCATTATTGAGCCTTGCGGTACGCCAACCGTTATGGCGTATTCTTGTGGGCCTTCCGTAGTTTCCGCTATTAGCTTTCTTTCGTCCAGGTAGTTGTCGACTAGTGCCAGATTCTCTGGCTCCGCGTCAAACTTGTGCTCCAGAGCATCTAAAATGTCTCTCCAATTTGCGCTGACATCTAGCGTGAGGAGGAGACATACCTTACGAGCTTTGAGGCTACCAGACCATGCTTGTGTTGCTGTCTTTATAACTTTCTCGATCGCTCCGACTGTCAAACGACCTTTCCGGAAGGTGGCAAAACCTCCAGCACGGTCGATGTCGTTGCGAAGTCTGCCTTGTATGAGCTTCTCGAGCAGTTTTCCAGCAATGTCTAGCATACAGAGTGGTCTAAACGACGAAGGTGTTACGGGGGTTCCCTTTCCTTTGTCTAAGAGAACCAATCTGTACCATTTCGAGACCGCGAGAAACGTGCCAGTTGCCAAGCATGCGTTGTAGGTGTTCAGGAGTATGTCTGGGTATTCCAGGGCTACAATCTTGATCACCGCTGCCGGGATGCCACCAGGTCGAGGTGCCTTTCCTGTTTTGAGTGACTTTGCCGTGTCTTGTAGTTCCTTAGTTGTGAAGGGTGTTCCTTCGCTGTTTTTAGCGTAGTGTTTCTTCTCCCGCAGCGGCTGTTTGGGGAAAAGCTCCGCTACAATGCTGTCCATCAAGGCAGGAGACTTCGGCGCTTTTGGTGAAGCCTTTCCAAGTCGTTTGGTGACAATTTGGTAGGCTTTGCCCCAGATGTCCATGTATTTTGGTCCACTATAGTCTAGACGTCCTCCCGGGCTTTTTTTTTCTGTGGTGGCTTCTCGATTATTGAAGAAGGGCTGGGCGTGGACAGCTGCCTCTTCTTGTTATTGTCCTTTCCTTGCTGTGGTAATTTTTTAGGAGTGACCAAAGATGGCTGTGGTTTTTTGGTCAGACTCGGAGTTGTTTGGGTCGTTGAGGCCTACATTCCTGGTGATTTGTTGGCTAACCTATATGCTGTAGTGATAGATGTAACCAATTTTCTAATCTCATGATGGAGATTCTTCTTGTCTTTTATAAACTCGGCTAACTCTTCGATCTTGATGTTGAGCCTCTCCATTGGTGACTGTTGGCCTGTAGTGGTCGGTACAGAGTTGATTCTTCCTCGGTAGGTTTGATTAGTGACAGGAGCAAAAGGTCCTTCACTTTTTGGAGGAATGTTGCTCAGCTGTCCGTTCTCTGCCATCTGAGCTGATTTCGTACTCCCTGTAACCTTGCTAGCATTGCTAGACAGCAGAGCCATGGGGTCTACTCTGCTGGTCAAACGGTTGCTTGATAATGACGAGTTCAGGCCCGTTTGCACGCCTTCCCTCGCCGGCACTGAGGTATCCCCCCTCTGCACCGTAGACGATGTTTGAAATTGATCTGGCACACGAGGTGTTTGTGTGTGTGTGTGTGTGTGTGTGTAAGTATGTGAATTGCTGATAACTTTTGAACGATTGAACCGATCGGAATCTACCAAACGGCGTTCTAAAGAGTTCCCTCAAACTTAGATTTTCTATGAATTTGAATTTATTTGGACTGATAGATTTTAAAAATTTTGAGAAATCTAAAAAAAAATCGGAAAAAATTTTTTTTTTAAAGTGGTTTTTTTGGAATAACTTTTAAACGACTCTATCGATCAACTCCAAAAACTAATCCGCCCTTGAGCTTAAAAAACCTCGTCGATCACCGCTAATCCGGTCGAAATCGGTTGATTCGTTCGAGAGATAGCGTGATCGATAGAAAACCGAAAAAAGTGTTTTTTTCACATAACTTCGATATTTCTTTTCGGATCGTTTTTTGGTGAAATAGAATAATTTTTAGAGCTCAAAAAACCGCGTTGATCACCGCCAAGAACGTGATAATCGGTTGATTGGTTCGAGAGATATCCTCGACGAAATATTTGGAAACAAGGATTTTTTCAACATAACTCCGACATTTTTTGAAATAACTTTCAAACAGATCTACAGATCGATTCCAAAAACTAATCAGCTCTTGACATAAAAAAACCACGTTGATCGCCGTCGGTCCGGTCAGAATCGGTTGATTCGTTCGTGAGTTATCGTCATCGAAAGAAAACCGAAAAAAGTGTTTTTTCATAATTACTTCAAAATTCCTGGCTCGATCGATTTAAACTTGAAAATTTTTCATGAAGCTTTAAAAACTGCGTCGAATACCGTCAACCACGTGAAAATCGGTTCATTCATTCAAAAGTTGTTACCGTTTAAAAGTTCAAAAAATTGTGTTTTAATAAACTGCTATAAGAGTTTTGAGCTCGAAGAGCTCAAATTGACACAAAAATAATATTTTTGAGCTCAAAAACTTAATGTCTTGTTTTAAGCGCTTAAGAACAAAATGAGCGGGAAGTTTCAGGGATGGCCTTTAGGGTCAACCGTCATCCTAATTTTTTTTTTTAAATATTTGTTTTAAAATGTACTTTTGGCCAAAAAAATTATACGAGCTATCTTTCTGACCGTCCCACTCATCATCTCGCAGACCGTATCCCTTGTGATCCCATTCAGTGTAACGGTTTAAATATCGCTCGTGATCGCGCTCGTGATCTCGCTCGCGGTCGTGCTCGTGACCTCGCTCATTATCTCGCTTGAGGTCATGCCCGTGATCTTGCTCGCAGTCGCGCTCGTGATCTTGCTCATGATCTCGCTTGTGATCGTGCTTACGATCTCGCTCGTAATCATGCTCATGATCTCGCTTGCAGTCGTGCTCGTGATCGCGCTTGCTGTCGTGTTTGTGATCACGCTTATGATCTCGCTCGACATCTCACTCATAATCTCGTGAGAGATATGGTTCATGGTCTCACCCCTGGGCCTAAACCTCTACCCCGAGAGCGAATGGAGAGTGTCCTCTTCGCCCCCACCTACACGGCTTATGGTCACCTACCGTACCTCAGCTGAAGGCTTCGGCACGGGGAGTAGCACTTTCATCCGGTCGGTTCATGATACTTACCTGGGCCTTGGTCAGACTCCAGGTAGAGTATCATCCTCTGGAATTACTTGGTGAAGAGTATTCGCCCGAGTAATTCTCCCGAGAAAGAACTGCTTGCTTTATCGAGCCAAATTTTGGCGTTTATCATTTTTTCCCCAACTCTCTTGTAACGAACCGGAAGGGTCGTTTTAGACACCTGTCCGGTGCCCTCGAACTAGCATTCAAAAATAATTATTTATTATTTTAGTCGTAATTTCCTTCATTTTCTATCCATTCGTCTCGCCAAATTCTAAGTTTTTATTTTCCAAACTCAATTCTTTATTATTTTAATCGTAATTTTCTTCATTCTCTATCCATTCGTTTCGTCAAATTCACAATTCTTTATTATTTTAATCGCAATTTCTTTCATTATATATCCATTCGTTGATTTTCCATACTAAATTGTCCTCGGGACTTATAAAATCTTCGCTTACCTAAATTATTTCTTACAAAATAATAATCGTCATTTCTTTCATTTTATATCCATTCATCGCTTTCCCATACTAAATCTTGTTCGGAACTTAGAATAATTTTCCCAGTCTTTTAATTTCTTTTACAATTAATTCGTTCGGCTTCGTAATAATTTCTCACACGCTTAATTTCTTAACTTTAATCATACCTTCAGTAACAATAATATAAAATTATTAACTAAATAAATACAATAATTAAATAATAATCGCCGCACTAATAACAATAATTGTTTCTATTAATTTTTAAGTAATTAATAAAAAAATAAACTAAAATACTCAAATACAAAAAGTAAAATTTGGGTCATACCCCTCTTTCCTCGTAAAGAAAAGTGGTGAACTTGGTTTGCCACTTTTCTTTTGGTCCATTCTTCTCCCTTTCTGAAGTTCAGTAAACATCTTGATGGTCTTTGACATCTCCATGGTTGTGAAAACGACAAAAACGCTATAAATGGCTTTCGCACGCCATGTCATTCAGCTTACAAACAAAAAATAATTTTCTTTTCACGTTTTCAGGTCAATAAACAGGCTCGGTACTAATAAACTATGTAACTAAACAGACTCTCGAATTTAAATTTGGTATCTTTTGAAACTTGGCGTCTTTACTCGGTTTTACGCGGATCTTCTTTCGGTGTCCTCATCGCTGAATCTGGTTCACAATCGGGACCTCGGATGGATCTTCCTCACGGTTATTCTACGGTGATGCGTCGTGGTTCAAGTTCTGCTCATACTCGGCTTCGGATTCAACTTCAGGTGCCTGCCCACGTAGTGGCACACAGGACTTTTTCAGGTACCTGCCCACATAGTGGCACACAGGACTTTTTCAGGTGCCTGCCCACATAGTGGCACACAGGACTTTTACAGGTGCCTGCCCACATAGTGGCACACAGGACTTTTTCAAGTTCTGATTTCAACGAGTTCCTCAACTTCGTGGCTATTGCAGTAACTGGTGATTCTTGATGACGGTGACTCATACCTCCAGGGCATGGTCTCATCTTTGACCCCGGGATGTGTGCCACTATGTGGACAGGCACCTGAAAAAGTCCTGTGTGCCACTATGTGGGCAGGCACCTGAAAAAGTCCTGTGTGCCACTATGTGGGCAGGCACCTGAAGTTGAATCCGAAGCCGAGTATGAGCAGAACTTGAACCACGACGCATCACCGTAGAACAACCGTGAGGAAGATCCATCCGAGGTCCCGATCGTGAACCAGATTCAGCGATGAGGACACCGGAAGAAGATCCGCGTAAAACCGAGTAAAGACGCCAAGTTTCAAAAGATACCAAATTTAAATTCGAGAGTCTGTTTAGTTACATAGTTTATTAGTACCGAGCCTGTTTATTGACCTGAAAACGTGAAAAGAAAATTATTTTTTGTTTGTAAGCTGAATGACATGGCGTGCGAAAGCCATTTATAGCGTTTTTGTCGTTTTCACAACCATGGAGATGTCAAAGACCAACAAGATGTTTACTGAACTTCAGAAAGGGAGAAGAATGGACCAAAAGAAAAGTGGCAAACCAAGTTCACCACTTTTCTTTACGAGGAAAGAGGGGTATGACCCAAATTTTACTTTTTGTATTTGAGTATTTTAGTTTATTTTTTTATTAATTACTTAAAAATTAATAGAAACAATTATTGTTATTAGTGCGGCGATTATTATTTAATTATTGTATTTATTTAGTTAATAATTTTATATTATTGTTACTGAAGGTATGATTAAAGTTAAGAAATTAAGCGTGTGAGAAATTATTACGAAGCCGAACGAATTAATTGTAAAAGAAATTAAAAGACTGGGAAAATTATTCTAAGTTCCGAACAAGATTTAGTATGGGAAAGCGATGAATGGATATAAAATGAAAGAAATGACGATTATTATTTTGTAAGAAATAATTTAGGTAAGCGAAGATTTTATAAGTCCCGAGGACAATTTAGTATGGAAAATCAACGAATGGATATATAATGAAAGAAATTGCGATTAAAATAATAAAGAATTGTGAATTTGACGAAACGAATGGATAGAGAATGAAGGAAATTACGATTAAAATAATAAAGAATTGAGTTTGGAAAATAAAAACTTAGAATTTAGCGAGACGAATGGATAGAAAATGAAGGAAATTACGACTAAAATAATAAATAATTATTTTTGAATGCTAGTTCGAGGGCACCGGACAGGTGTCTAAAACGACCCTTCCGGTTCGTTACAAGAGAGTTGGGGGAAAAATGATAAACGCCAAAATTTGGCTCGATAAAGCAAGCAGTTCTTTCTCGGAAGAATTACTCGGGCGAATACTCTTCACCAAGTAATTCCAGAGGATGATACTCTACCTGGAGTCTGACCAAGGCCCAGGTAAGTATCATGAACCGACCGGATGAAAGTGCTTCTCCCCGTGCCGAAGCCTTCAGCTGAGGTACGGTAGGTGATCATAAGCCGTGTAGGTGGGGGCGAAGAGGACACTCTCCATTCGCTCTCGGGGTAGAGGTTTAGGCCCAGGGGTGACGGCTAGTCTCCTGGGGAAGCGGGGAACCAGCTCTTGACAGTTAGTTCGCGATTTTGAACCGCGAGTATGTGTGAAAAGAGTGTTCTAATATATTGTTTATATTGTTTAATTTGATTATATTTGTTTATATTGTTATTAACATGATCAGGCCAATAAAGAAGTTTCCCTTTTTCTTTGATTTATTTAAAATGAAGTGTTTTGTTTATATTTTGTTATTGATAATGTAATCTCCGTTTATGACCCTGGACTCCGGCGAGCAAATTTCGAGCCGGGGACAAATAAATTATTTATTTTTATAATTTTTGAAAACGTGGACGTTACAGATAATATATTAATATATATTATAATAATTATTTATTATTTTAGTCATAATTTCCTTCATTTTCTATCCATTCGTCTCGCGAAATTCTAAGTTTTTATTTTCCAAACTCAATTCTTTATTATTTTAATCGCAATTTCCTTCATTCTCTATCCATTCGTTTCGTCAAATTCACAATTCTTTATTATTTTAATCGCAATTTCCTTCATTATATATCCATTCGTTGATTTTTCCATACTAAATTGTCCTCGGGACTTAGAATAATTTTGCCAGTCTTTTAATTTCTTTTACAATTTAATCATACCTTCGGTAACAATAATATAAAATTTTTAAATAAATACAAAAATTAAATAATTAATCGCCGCACTAATAACAATAATTGTTTCTATTAATTTTTAAGTAATATTAAAAAAAAATAAACTAAAATACTCAGATACAAAAAGTAAAATCTGGGTCATAATTATAATTACAACTCTATCTTTTCTTCTTTTTATTTTTAAACCACTAATAATAACTAACTTGTAATTTAATATAAGAAACGAAATAAATCAATAGTTCAAATAATATTTGGAACTAAGAAAACCGTAATAATAATAATAATACCTATCCGAACAAAAACTATAAACGTTTATTTTAAACGATAAACAACATTAAATTAAATCAAACGAGGATTGGACCGTCGAGTAGGCAGCCGCTGTCGCTCCCCTCCTTGTTCCGCCTTCTCGCCCTACTCCTCAGCTGTCCCTGTTCCCAAATTTTGGTCATACCAGTCTTTCCGTGGAAAAAAAATTGGTGAACTTCGTTTGCCACTTTTCTTTAGGTGAATTTACCCACCAGATCTTCTAGCCGCTGCTGGGTCAACTGTAACGTCGGTTTCAGTCGGTTTCTCGTCTGGGTGACTTTCCAGATGCGCCCGTGGTGGTCGTAGGCGCTGAAAGTGCGCTTGGTTCTCCCTCCTGGCTGGAACGGCCGGCTCTGCAGATTCTCCAAGGAGGCCAAAGACTCCTTCAATTTCTGCATCGGGTCCTTGGTCTTCTGGGGGCTGGTGAACAGGTCTAAACAGGTTTGTCTGCAAAGAACTCTGGATAGTCCTCCAGTCCTGGGTATTCTGGCATTACCCAGCGAACTTCTGGTTCAACCCTCGTCGGGGTTGATGGAGCACGTACCAAAAGTTGGTTGTTTGACTCTCGTGGCTTCTGTGGTACTACCAGACGTAGTTTATTCGAGAGCACGGTGGTTTCCCGAATTTTCGGGCCTTCCCGTTGGGGACTGCGTCTTTGACGTGGGCCTGGACTGTTAATACTTTCCTTTTTCTTTACAGGATCAGTAGCAGATACCACGGCATCAGCAGGTTTGACAAGATCAACGACAGGTCCAAACAGCCCAGCAGGATCCTCAGTGGTAGGTACCACAAGTTCATCGGCTTCCATTGGCAGCCCAGTTTCAAACTCAGGAACGACAACTGATTGAACATCAGGTTCAACCAGTTCGGCGACTGGTTCAGCCAGTCGAGCGACTGGTTCACTGGCGTCAGCGATTAGCTCGGCAAATTCAACGACTGGTCCAGCACTCTCATTACTGGCAGGCTTCGTTGGCGTGGCGTTCGACTGGGAACTGCGTTTCTGACGTGGGCCCGGGTCGACAATGTCGGCGTCCTTGGTTTCAGGCCGTCTGGCCAGTTTCAGCAAGCTGGCCGTGACTGGCCTGATCAGCGTCTTGGGCCTCCTTCGATTAAACAGGCCGTGATGGGTCTGTTTTGCGGTTGGCTTGACTGTTGTGGTCGATTTGGCTGGCTTAAGGTTGGCTGGCCTTACGAAGCCGGGATTAGCCGGATTATAGGGTTCGTGGACAGCATTTTGGACAGGGCCCAAAGGTTTGGCTGTTTCTGGCAGACGGTGAAGGATGATGTCCAATGGATTTCTCAGCATCTCTTCGAGCAACCAGATCTCTTCCTCTTCGGTAATTTGGGTGACCATTTTGTAAAATCTAAATATTCAGTAACATTAAAATAAAGGCTCAAACAACATTCCTAAGACCAGTTTTGACCCTTAATATAAACAAATAATTAGGTTTTTCTACGATATCTTCGTATTTCTTTTGACATGATTTTGACTCATAACCCTGTATAGACATTTCGATTTGAGAAATTACGTGATTGGCTACTAGGTGATGAAATTTGAACAACATTTTCAAAACTAAACCAGTCTAAATATGTCTAAACAAAAAAAAATATAACTTGACTCTAACAGTTTTCTGGGCGTTCCGCTTTCAATCCGGTTCTCCGGCGGCAGAGACTAATTTTGCTTTTTTGGCCATAGCTTGGGTTACACGACGCGATCCCAAGGTTTCATCTAAATCCGGTTCATGGTTTTCACGGTCAATTTGATCGCGTTCAGGTTTTTCAGGGTCAGATTCCAGGGAATTTCCTTCATGAAAAGGTTTCAAGTCTTTAATGTGCGCGGTGAACGTTTTACCCTCTTTGCTAACCTCGTATACGGAAGGACCGACGATTTTAGTTACCGTAAAACCCGTCGCGTACTTCTCCGCAAGTTTAGCCGAAAAGTGATCAATCGCTGATGACAAATGGTGTTCCCTCTTTCTGACCAGGTCTCCCAGAGCTGGTTGCCAGGAACCACGTCTGCGATTGTAGTACTTGGCTTGTTTCCCATAGGCTTGGGCCAGATTAACCTTGACCAACTCAATGGTGTCTTCCAAGGTCTTGGCTGCCTGATGCGGATCATAAACCTCGCTTTTCCCTCGGTCGGCTCGTGTTCTTATTGACAAAGGAGGCAGGATTTCGCGGCCGTAATTCAAATACGCCGGAGAAAATTCTGTCGCGTCATGTTTCGCAGTGTTATAGGCGAAAGTGAACTCTAGAACTTGCTTATCCCAGTTTCGCTGGTTGGTTCCTACAAATTGGGCAATCATTGTTCCTATGACTCGGTTTGTTCTCTCGACTGGATTGCATTGAGGCGAATATGGTGGGGTTCGTACGTGATTTATCCCGAATTGTTGCAATAAGGAAGTGAACTCCTTGCTTACAAAAGGGGTACCATTGTCGGTAATCACCGTGTCTACCCTGCCAAAACGCAGCAAGACTCTTTCTTTGAAAGCAGTCGCAATCGCGGTGGCTGTCTGTCGCCGTAGCGGTTGGATTTCTATCCACTTGGAGAACTTGTCTTGGAAGACTACCAGGTAGCTCATTCCTCGCGAAGATCGAGGTTTGGGGCCTATTACGTCGGCAGATACGACGGACCAGGGCTTCAGGGCAGGGATTGTTCCCATTGGGGCCGACGGGGGTTGCTGTGAGGCCTTGAATGCCTGACATGTCCCGCACTGGCGCACATAGGATGTGATTTCTGCTCTCATACGTGGCCAATAATATTGGCTCGAAACGCGAGCAATCGTCTTTGCGATGCCTAAATGGCCGGCTAAAGGAACGTCATGACTTTCCTGTAGACCTTTACTGACTCCTGCGACCGGAACACATCATTTCCAGACGTCGCCTCGATCAGTGTAGTCCAAACTGTGATAACGATGTCGGTATAACAGGCCAAGAATCTCCAAGCTCTAAGGTTTCTAGTACTAAATCGGTTTCTGGTTCGTGAGGATCTTCCTCAGCGGAATTTTCATGAGTGCTTCGCGATAGGGCGTCCGCGACTTTATTCCACTTCCTTTTTCGGTACACGACGTCAAAATTGTACTGTTGCAAGTACAGGTTCCATCGAGCTACACGTCCGCTTGGACTCTCTGTCGATCGGAGCCATTTCAGTGACTGGTGATCCGTGATAACCGTGAACTCATACTCTTCGAGATATGGTCTCAGTTTCTGGATTGCCCAGACCACGGCGAGGCACTTCTTTTCGGTTACGCTATAGTTTCGTTCGGCTTTCGTCAGACCTCGGCTCGCATATGCAACGACCTTCTCTGCGCCATCGTGGTCCTGCGTCAGAACAGCGCCTATTCCGACGTCGCTCGCATCAGTTTGTAGCACGAAACGTTTCGAGAAGTCCGGTGGAACCAGTAATGGATCCGATTTCAAGTGGCCTTTCAGGCTATCGAACGCGGCTTGTTCTTGGGTTTCCCATCTCCAGCGTTTCTTCTTTTGAAGAAGGGAGGACAAAGGTTTGGTCAAATGAGCGCAATTTGGGATAAACCGGCGGTACCAAGAAATCATATCTAAGAACTGTCGTAGTTCTTTGGTATTCCGCGGTGGCGCAATCTCGGTGATTGCCTTAACTTTGTCTGGGTCCGTTCAAATTCCCTGCTCGTCGATTACGTGGCCTAAATACACAGTACTTTCCTTCAAGAAATGTGATTTCTCTGGATTCAATTTCAGGTTCACCGCGCGAAGTCGAGTCATGACCTTTTTCAGGATTGACATGTGTTCGTCAAGGGTTTCGCTAACAACAATTATATCGTCCAGGTACACTACTACGTGCGTTTCAAGATCCGCGCCTAAAACTTCGTACATTACGCGCTGGAACGTCGCAGGCGCTGAATGTAGACCAAAAGGCATTACTCGAAATTGAAACAGTCCACGTCCAGGAATCGTGAAAGCAGTTAATGGTTTGCTTTCTTCCTCTAGTGGTATCTGCCAGTAACCACTTTTCAAATCGATAGTGCTAATAAATTTAGCTTTCCTCAGTTTGTCCAATGATGTATTCACGTGCGGTATGGGGAATGCATCTTTCTCTGAGACGTCGTTTACTTTCCTAAAATCTACGCAAAAACGATATTTCCGGTCTTTTTTCTTCACCAACACAACAGGAGAGTTCCATGGGCTGTTAGATGGTTCGATGATTCCATCTTTCAGCATTTTGTCAACTTCGTCATTCATAATTTGTTGCATTTTCGGGTTTTTCGGAAAGTAACGCGCCTTTACGGGTTCGGTTCCAGGTTTAATTTTAATTTTGTGCGTCGCACACCGGGTAGGGCCAATTATTTCCTCGTCTAGTTTGAGCCAGGTCTTAATTTCCCGTCGAGCAGTCTCCAGATCGTATTCCATATCCAACGCATTAAAGGATTCTGCCCTGCGCTGCAACTGATAACCTAATATCGTCAGGTTGTCAACGCCTAAAAGCATATCGTTTGTGTAGGTTGGCATGACGTGAAATGGTAGCTCGTAAGAGCGATTGTTTTCCCGGACATTGACCCAAACTGTACCAGATGACAGAATCACTTGATTCTCTAATGTCGATCCCCGTCTCGGAGTGGGGTTATGTTTCGTGTGCAGTCTATTTTCGCGGATAAAGTCCCAGATTCGTTAGGAGACAATAGACGCGGTTGCACCAGTATCCATTAATGCATGGATTTTTATACCACCGAGTCCAATCTCGGCGAAGGGACGTTTCTCGCCGGGCTTCAGTGCTGTTGGCCGGAAGTGCTCGCCTGAGGCTCTGGATTGGTCGGGGCAGTGTTCTTTCCTTGGGGTGGTGCTCCCTGTAGGTTCACGGGCCGGTTTTGGGAGCGTGTGCCGGTCCGCGCGGCGTTTCCCTGGTAGGGGCAGCATTCGCGAGAATACACGTCTAGTTTCCCGCATCGCATACAAAATTTCACCGCCCGATTCGTACATTGTTCTCTGGTGTGCCCCTTTTGGCGACATCGCCAGCAACAATCACGCCAGTTATACTCAAAGATCTCTACAGGTGCCGATTCGATGGGTTTCGCGGGCTTTCGATTGAACGAGGTTTCCGGTTTCCGGGCTGTTTGTTTAATTTCTTTGACCGCGGGGGGTTTCTCTTGAGCAACGAGTTGCTCGTACTCTGTTGCAAGCCGTAAAAGTCCTGGGACGTTAGCGAACTCTGTGCGCTTCATGTAACGTCGATATTCCGGTCTCATGTTATGATATAGCCGGGTAAGACGGACCGAGTTTGACATCTGGCCATGTCTTCGCATCAAGGTTTGCAGTCTGGTTGCGTATTCCGCCGCAGACTCGGTTTCTCCCTGGACGCTGTTCCGGATCTGCTCTTCCAGCTCGAGTTCGAGACCCGGAGGCAGATAAAAAGATTTCAGGTCCGACACAAAATCTTCCCAAGAGACCCAATCTCTCTTGTTGTTACGATACCAGAGGAGAGCCTTTTCGCGCAACAATATTGGGATGCATGGCAGCAGGTGGTCCATCTCGAACCCATAACTTTCTGCCATTTCCTCCAGCCGTTCCAAAAAGTCTTGAACGTCGCGGTCCCCCTTGAACACGACGTTCCACTTCCGAACCAGATCCCTCCTGCGGAGTTCAGCGGAATCATCCCCAAGCACTGAGTGATGATGATGGTTATGCCTGGGTGTTCCTGAGAACACGGGGCCTACTCTGGTCGGGCTCACTAGGTCAACCATGTGTTCCGATCGGCGGTTTCCGTCTCTGCCTTCTCGCTGCTCATTCTCCAAGCTCGAAACGCGATCCCGATTGCTACCGTGAGTGTTCAGACGGGCCTCTTGCTCCGCCTTTTTCCGCTGCTCAGCCTCGTACCTCATTCGCGCTTCGTTCGCGTCGAGCTGAAGTTCGTAAGCTCGTTGTTCCTCCTTTTCCCGCAAGAGGCGCGCCCTTATTTCCTGACGCAATCGGTCGCGTAGCTCCTTTTCAGCTTCTACTTCGGCCTCGCGAGCTAACCTCTCCTGCTCTCTCTTTTCTTTTTCTGCCTCACGTGCTAACCGTACGCGTTCCTCCCGTTCTATCCTCTCCCTCTCAACCCGCTCCTTTTCTTCCGCCTCGATCCGCTCGCGTTCTTCCGCCTCAATCTCAGCTCGCAATCTTTTCTCCTGTGCACGTCGTTGTCTGGCAGTCTGTGCCTCGGGTGACGCGTTATCGCCCTCTGGGTCCTCGTCTGAGGGTAGCCCGTCATCATTCTCGGGATCTTCTTCCTCTGTCTCCACGGAGAGTTTGTCTAATTCGGCCTCGGATTGATCGAGGTCGATTAGTAGTTGGTCATATCGACCCGGACGACCCGCATTTGCCGCTCGCAATTTATTAAGTTCGGCTTTTAGTAGGAACCTAAGCTCCGGCAACGTCGCCTTTGGCTCGATTTCCACTCGAAATTTGTCAAGCTTGCTAATGACCGCGTCCTTCTTGAGCGACCATACCCATGTTCTTGAACGCGTCTTCTTACTCATCTTGATGAGATAATAGGAAGAAACTAACTAAAATGAAACAAAAACAAAACTCGCAGTACCCAAAATTCCCGCTACCACGAAAAACAATACTAATGTCCCTGTTCGAGCGCCATCTGTAACGTCCACGTTTTCAAAAATTATAAAAATAAATAATTTATTTGTCCCCGGCTCGAAATTTGCTCGCCGGAGTCCAGGGTCATAAACGGGGATTACATTATCAATAACAAAATATAAACAAAACACTTCATTTTAAATAAATCAAAGAAAAAGGAAAACCTCTTTATTGGCCTGATCATGTTAATAAACGATATAAACAAATTAAACAATATAAACAAATTAAACAATATAAACAATGTATTAGAACACTCTTTTCACACATTATTCGCGGTTCAAAATCGCGAACTAACTGTCAAGAGCTGGTTCCCCGCTTCCCCAGGAGACTAGCCGTCACCCCTGGGCCTAAACCTCTACCCCGAGAGCGAATGGAGAGTGTTCTCTTCGCCCCCACCTACACGGCTTATGGTCACCTACCGTACCTCAGCTGAAGGCTTCGGCACGGGGAGTAGCACTTTCATCCGGTCGGTTCATGATACTTACCTGGGCCTTGGTCAGACTCCAGGTAGAGTATCATCCTCTGGAATTACTTGGTGAAGAGTATTCGCCCGAGTAATTCTCCCGAGAAAGAACTGCTTGCTTTATCGAGCCAAATTTTGGCGTTTATCATTTTTCCCCCAACTCTCTTGTAACGAACCGGAAGGGTCGTTTGAGACACCTGTCCGGTGCCCTCGAACTAGCATTCAAAAATAATTATTTATTATTTTAGTCGTAATTTCCTTCATTTTCTATCCATTCGTCTCGCTAAATTCTAAGTTTTTATTTTCCAAACTCAATTCTTTATTATTTTAATCGTAATTTCCTTCATTCTCTATCCATTCGTTTCGTCAAATTCACAATTCTTTATTATTTTAATCGTAATTTCTTTCATTTTATATCTATTCATCGCTTTCCCATACTAAATCTTGTTCGGAACTTAGAATAATTTTCCCAGTCTTTTAATTTCTTTTACAATTAATTCGTTCGGCTTCGTAATAATTTCTCACACGCTTATTTTCTTAATTTAATCATACCTTCGGTAACAATAATATAAAATTATTAACTAAATAAATACAATAATTAAATAATAATCGCCGCACTAATAACAATAATTGTTTCTATTAATTTTTAAGTAATTAACAACAAATAAACTAAAATACTCAATTACAAAAAGTAAAATTTGGGTCATAAGAACTTCGTTAACTATAAGGATAAGTCATGTATAAAATTTAAATTACTTAAAGTAGTTTAAAAGGTACACTAGAGTTAAGATAAGTCATTGGGTCAACAGGTAAAGTATCAGTCTGAAGAGCGCAACGTATATGGTTCTAATCCCCGTCGGCACCAACCTTTTTTTTTTTCTTTTGAGGACTTGATCGAGTCAGACATGAACAGATCTGGCCAGGTCTGATCAGACCCGGTCATTTTTCATATCTGATCAGACCTGAAGACTCATGCCTGTTCATATCTGATCATTTTTTCCCGGGATGTCTGAATTGTTTTTGTTTCTAATTTTTGATATCAATATGATCGATCTTCTTGGAAAAGTTCCAACTGAGTATTAGGTTTTAATTTGTAATAAGACAAAACGAATCGCTTAATCATAAAAAAGAGAACGCCGCGTTCATTACGAGAGAAATGAATAATTATAAAAATTTTACATTCATAAGGTCTGAACAAAACTGCTCTTCGTCTTTGGTTTCCTCTATGTCTTGCCTGTCCTCTTTGCTGGCTTGCGTGTCTTTAGATGTTAGTATCTTCATTTTGAATTAAAGGTGCTGTAATTCCTGCAGCATTTCTACCACGCTTTAGCCGAAAACCCTGTGGTGGTCCCAATGGTTGCCCCAAATCATTTCCCGGTGGAGTTAAATCTAAAAAAAATTTTACAATTTTTTTTTTTTGTTTAGAAAATTAACATTCATTTTAAATTAAAAATTGTAATTAAGTGAAAAACCTGGCAATGCACTCGAAGGCACGTAAAGATCTTCAGCGTACGGTAGTTCGAGATTATCTTCGTTGTCGTAGCTTTCAAAAATATTCTCATTAAATTTAATTATTTCTATTATTTACAGAATAATTAAAAAATTATTACTTGGAACGTCCAAGCTTTCAGCTTCGAGAATGTGGCGATGTCTCGGCTTCATTACATGCTACAAAAAATCTTCCAGTGACCATCTAATATAATGAATTAGCGATATATATGTATGTGTTAGTAATATATGTGCTCATAGATATTGTTACCGTCCATCAGCTAAATTTAACTGGGCGTTCATTATGTAACGATCGTCTTTATTCCATCGAACTCGCATTGATTCGTTAGTGACTGGTATTCCTTCTTCTACCCTTGTATATTTCAGTTCTTGATCAATAACAATTTCAACCAAGCAATCTGAGAAAATTTGGTTTTTATATTTTTTCCTTTCATTTCAACTTGATATATCATATGATTTACCAATCCAGACCCAAATGTTCCTATGAACACCACCCACTTTTTCCACCAAAATTCGGTTGAAACCTTCTGAAATATTGTTGGTCCTGATAGGTTCGTTATACATGACGAGGACTTCAACAATATTTCCCCAGAAATGTCGTAGATAATAAATGAAGTTTACTATCTCTGTAAAGTCTTGCGATATTTTATGACTGTACTGTTCTATAATGTCAACAGCTTCAAAATATCGATTTTTTGGAATGAGTGGAAGAACCCAGGATCTGTATAAAACATCTCTAGGTGCATGAGCTAGTCCAACCTTCTTCTAGTAGCGCCATAATGCGTGAAACATTTATTTTAGTATTAGATCTTCAACCCTTCAGCACGGTTGCGATGAGAATTTTTCCCACGCAACAACATTTAACCTGTAGAATATCGCTGCAGTGCAAGTGAGACACTAAAAAATACGACCGTATTGAAGGGTTAAAACTATGTTTTGAAAAAATGATTTAGATATGGATTTAGACATAAACCGTATTAAGTATAAATAGATCAAAATCATTGTTCTTATGAAAATTGAGTTTAAATAAAAGAAAGTACCCGAGCAAAGTGGAACCAGCATCCTTTGATCCTAGTATTTTCAAAATTTTCTCGGATGCTTCTAATTTACGCTCTTTTGAAGTCTGCAGTAATACTTCGAGCGTTTACTATACCAGGCGCTAAGCTAATAATTCGTTCCCATATTCGATCGTACATCTCCTTGGTTCGATTCCCGCAAAGGACAAAAATTGCTGGAAAACCCTGAAAAATTTTTTTTTTTTAATTAGACAGTATATTAGCATTGAAATAACCGAACTTTTAAGTATCATACAAACCTTATTTAAATATCTCAGATGAATCACGTACAACTGGCTAGCAGCTGGCTCTTGAGGTGTAGCCTGTAATTATTATAAATAATTAAAAGTGTAATGAAAATTTTATTATTGAAATTGATGTTAATTACGGCGCAAGTTCCATCCGCAAACAGTTCCGCAGTTGTATTGAGCCTGACGATCATGTTAGGATGTGCGAAGATTTGTGAAACGTGACCATAATCAGTCATCACCTGACCTTGGTAAATAATATGCGCTCGTTCATATGTCTCTAAGGCTGCAGCCAGGTCATTTAAATTGTGGGGCAAACGAGGACGAATTTTTGCACGTTCTCTATTAATAATAGATTTCGCTGCTGAGTAACCCATGTTTATAGCCAATTCAATGGGAAAGCTGTAATAAAGAATCTGATTATTCATTATCTATTTATCTCTAAAACAATTCAAGTAAGACTTGTTTTATTAAATTACTTTCTAAACACTCGATTATAAATTATCATGGGATCATCATGTGTGTCCCTTGACTGTCGACGCAAATCTTCCACCATTTCGTCGTGTTCTATAACATTTTTCACTGACTGATAAAGATGATTTCCATTCACTACAGGATTCCATTCTCATCAACTTCCGAAGTCACTTTGCACTTAAATTTCCCTTTGACTACTCCATTCCCGATGATATAAAAGTTGAATTTGTGAGTTTGGTGGATATAGCTAACGACTATATCCACGTTGTCCTGTCAAATGAATTATAATATTTTCATCCTGTCATTGAAAATAAATAATTATTTTTTTTAAATAAAAATATATATTTGTATAATCTTCATGTAAATTTCACTTCATACTTACCATCTGGTAATAAATGTACGCGTAGAATATTTTTGGTTTTTAGATTTACTTATTTATCTCACTAAACAACATTGTTTCTTATTTATTTATTTAAAAAAACAAGTGCATGACACGAAAAACAAAATCATCAATTGAAAAGGTATATCGTTGAAGAGATAATTGATAATTGCGATTAAATTAGTTTATGCAAAATGGTAATTTAATATACACTTTTTATTGATTTGTGATAATTAAGGCCCGGAATTTCGCCACCGTTCAAATGACTGTTTATATGTTTACCTTAAATTTGAACAATTGAAAATAGGCCAACTATCGTGCCCTAGTGATAATTTAATAATTAAATTTATTTCAGGAGGAATATTACCTGGAACAAAAGGAGGAAATGATCCGAGAGTTAAAATTAAATGCTCGTGTTACTATTGAGAATCATGTGCAAATTTATAATCAGATTTTTCGTGGGTAAGCAATAATAAAATAACTCTTATTTAATAATTATTATTTTTATTAATTGTCTTGTTGTTCATATCCATAATTAATTCATAAAAATAATGATTCACAGTTTGGTGGAAATATTTATTCGATGTTTATTTAAATTTTCACAACGTTTCGTCGGTTTCCCGACTTCCTCAGGTGCTAGAACAATTAAATACAAAATACTTTACAATAATATTCTTATAATTACATTACAAAATATTATCATAACATTGTATAACTTGGACAGTATAAACTCAACTCAAAAATTAAATTTATGACTTAGTCTAAAAATATATCAAAACACATACCTCAATTATTAAACATCAATTGTTAAAATCCGAACAAAAACAGTTTCACTGTAAAAAAATCGCGCCAAGTCCACGTTCATAAGACTATTAAGAAAAAAAAATTTGTTTTTTTCTTTACAAAAATATATAAAATAAAAAAATTAAAAAATCCAAGTAACCGATATGATTGTTTATGATTTTCGGAAATTAAAAAAAATTTTGTTACAAATTTAAAAATTAAAAAAAAAGTTTGGAACGTATTTAGTGTGCGCGGTTGCAAAATTTAAAAAAATTGAAATACACAATGACGCACACCAAGTACGTTCCAAAATTTTTTTCTTAATTTTTAAATTTATAACAAAATTTTTTTTAATTTCCGAAAATCATAAACAATCATATCGGTTACTTGGATTTTTTAATTTTTTTATTTTATATATTTTTGTAAAGAAAAAAACAAATTTTTTTTTCTTAATAGTCTTGTGAACGTGGACTTGGCGCGATTTTTTTACAGTGAAACTGTTTTTGTTCGGATTTTAGTGTTTTTTGTAATTATAATAAAAATTTACAATTGGTACCAACTTAATTAAATTTTGCGTTGGTTGCATTTTTTATAGCAAACTATCCCCTTGAAACTACAGTTTATGTAAAAATAATTCCAGCGCACCCTGGCGGGTGTAGATGCAAGCTGTGAAATATCTATTTTTAACTGTAGTTTCCCATCTAATGAAGGATTACTATGCATTCTCGAATTATTTAGTCTGTGGCAGATCACTTTGCCCATCGAAAAAAAAGTCAGGATCGAAATTTTTGCGTTGCTATAGTTTGTGCTGATTAAATTTAATAATTTCAAGTAGATTAATTGTTATAAGTAAATATAATTAATTAATAACAGTCAAATAAAGTATGAATTACTGTTATAATATACAATTTAGGAAAAAAAAAGTACCGTAGAATTAAATAAAATTTTGCAACCTCAAAATACCGTTCTGCTTACAGTAAACACAGTCGGTAGTCTGGCGCTCCGTTTACAGAAGATTTGAACGGAACTTGGCGCCAGATTCTACCGAATCTGTGGATCATGTTAAATGAATCAAGGCAGGCTAACAACCTGAACTTATTCCCATAATATCCAAAATTAATTTATTCATGTTTTAATTAATAAACATTTAATTAATAAATAATAAAATCAATTAACAAATATCAATTAATTAAAATTCTGTCACTACTACAATACTCAACTCTCAGGTAATAACAGCTGATAATATTGTACTATACGTTCTCACAACACAAGTCATCTACATACTCGTACCACAAAAACTTTGGGCCCTGTCGTTATTTAAAATTCCGTTATATACAGAACTCAAGTTCTGGGTATCAGTCCTCTTATTAATTGTATTATTTATTTTAATAAAACACATCTCCCCGATGTTTCTCTTCTTCCAATGACTTTCTTGATCCAACATATGCACATCCTCAAACATGAATCTGTGTCCGGTGTATAAGTGATGTAATGCTAAATCTGTGCTACTAGATGGAGGCTCCACTTCCAACAAAACATTATGATTAATTAATTTAATCTTCTTACAATCATATCTGGGCTGGGCGATTCTCTTCCTCAGGTGTTGTCTAGTTTGTCCGACATAACACTTGCCACATTCACAAGGAATTTTATAAATGATACCAAATTGGTCAAGTAAAGGTGTTTTGTCTTTTAATTTCGTGTAGCAAGATTTCACTTTCTTCACATTGTAATACACCAATTTGATAGTAGTATACCTGAAACAAGTATTAATTCTTGATGATAGCTGTTTTATGAAAGGAAACCTCATAAACCTTTTGTTCCCAGTAGCTTCATCCAGATTTACATTGATCCTACTGTTGATTCTATGCCATTTTTCTACACTCGCATTAATCGCTTTCTTAATCATGGCTCTCGGATAATTATTATTTAATAATAAATCCTCAAGTTTTACCAAATTTCTTTGGTGGACTCATGATTTCTCATGTGTGTTGTTTAAGATCTTAAGAGTCATGCCTTTGATGATACCGATTTTTTGCTCTGACGGGTGGTTGGACCTGTAATTAAGTACTTTACCAGAATGCGTTGGCTTCATGTACCAATCAGTTATGATCGTACCATTGAAACGGGTGGTCTACCGCTCTCTTGGTCGCCCCTAAATTTATTTAGGGCGCCACTGGATTTTTCGCACAGTATCCAGAAACTGGACCAGAACATGGAGTGAAGACTCAGGGTCGTGAGAGATCATTAGGAAGGATACAGAAGTTATTAAAAGAAATTCATTTTTACAATTTATTTTATTTAACCAACCCTTAATATACAATAAAACCCCCTTATATTTTGTCGAAAACTATCCAATGCGGATAATTCCCGTAATTGTTTTAAATTATACGATAAAGTTGGGATGAGGAAATTAAATAAAAATACTTGGATTTTTTGGGGAACAGTTTAGAAGAATTTATTTGTCCCCAAAGGAGGAAAACCCAGCTAGGCTGGGAAAAAACCTCCTTGATGAAATTATACAAGTAAATTGTGTATGTGTAAGTGTGAATGTGTAAAATTACGTTGCAATAACGCAATAGGGGTGAGCTCAACCGCCTTAGATAGAAAATTATCGATAATTTGAATTAGATAAGTCCCAAGGTGGGAGCTAGTAATATCTAATCACTTTGAACTATCTCAGAGTGAGATCTATTAATGTTCAATTGTCTCAAGGTGAGAGCAAATAATATTCAATTGATAACAGAATGTTAGTCAATTGAGTTTGATGGTTTTCGTGTAGAACTTAGTCAAATGATTTGAAGTTGGAATTTAATTATTTATAAGCTAAATTAAATAAGATCGTAATTAAATGTCAATAACTAATTTAATGTAATTAATTGTTAATATCACGCGTCAATTATGGATTGACTAAAGCCGCGTGGCTGATGCAATCCTTTGTTAACGGTGGCGCGTAATGGCCGCGTGGCGTCACTAAATAAATTTACTTGATTTTATTTATGTTAATTCACTGAACTATTGAACTGATTTAAATGAATTGAGAATTTAAAGTATAATTGAAGCTAATATAATTATTTATATTTAATGAATAATTTAAATATTTAAATGAAAGTGAGATGTAAGTAAGAAATATCAGAATCGATTCGCACAGAGTAGTCGTACTAGTACAGATGTCCAAGCACAACTGTTGCAGCCGACCACGTGAGCCGGCTTCTCTACCGCTAACCAAGGCGCGCATGGGCGACGGCCATAGCGTGATACGATTATTCCCGAGTTTTAACGATTAAGCCCGAAGGCGCAATTCTTCTTATAAGTATGTGACTAGATCCTTTTCCTAGCGGTTAAACACCTTACAAAATATCAAATAAACTTAATCCCGACGATACCCTCTTATGGAGCGTCTATATCGCGGTTTCTATCATAGTTTCTATTCCCGACAGTACCCTCATATGGAGCGTCTATACCGCGGTTTCTATCATAGTTACTATTCCCGACAGTACCCTCATATGGAGCGTCTATACCGCGGTTTCTAGCTTACTACCATTGTACCCCAAATCCGGCGTCTATACAACGGCTTCTAAGTGCGCCCAGGAAGCAGAGGAGAATACCATGAATCCCTAGGCTACACTGCAATAATATTTTCCATACACACCCACAATATTTAATTTTCCATCTTACGCCTATTGTACCCCCACCTGGGCGTCTATGCAAAGGACTCTAAGTGTGCCCAGGAAATAGAGGAGGATACCATGAATCCCTAGGCAACACTACAATACTTAATACTAACCCACCCACACTATTAATTAATTTCCAAACACACTAAATATTTCCCCGGATTTTACAGATTAAAATTTATATATTTATTCTCCAAAATTACTATTCCATTCATCCCAACTTTATTATAAATCCTAATTCCAAATTTCAAATTAAAATCATTAACTAATTTATTGCTGTGGTCTTAATAATACAACAATAAATATTTAATTACAAGAGGTCTTCGTATCTTGAATTAATAGATTAAAATCTATTGACAGAGGTCTTAATAATCTGCCAACAATGTTTGGTTACTTCCGAGATTTTACCAATTAATTTTTCCAAGTTTTAAAATTAAATTTACTTAATTTATTTTACCAGAATTAATTAAATATTTTATTAGGTCGTTTATAATTTTAGTCCGAATTATTTTCCCAGAATTTAAGAATTATTTATTTAATTAAGAACTCAAGTTTTATTAACTAAAAATTCATCAATTGATTTTGTTTGTTTTATTTTGACTAAACTATTTTACTTGTCCTTGAATAACCGAGTTTTATTTTACCTAAATTATTTCATTTTACTTTCTATTGTGTTTGGTTGAAAAACTTAGCATTTATTTTATTTTATTTGAGGATTATATTCTGCCTAGCAACGAAGTAAAATTTTAGTCTCGACCTTGAGTGTCCTCTCCTCAGCGCTTCGCGCGGGACAAGATGGCTGACGCTCTTGCTCGGTCTTGCGTCTCTGTCACAAGTTTTTAGTGTAATTTTTTCTCTGACAAATTTTTATCAGTTTTATTTTCTACTTTCAATTAAATAATTTACATTAACAATTTTAGTGATTTTGACTAATTCTAATTTTATTACAAACAAATTTTATTTTGAGCAATTAAATTTTTATTATAATTTATTTTACTGATTTAAATTAATTTAACTTCAAATGATTTTACTAAAACTTCTCTAAAACGTTTTACTGATTTTACTTTATGCAATTAATTAGATAAATTCACTTAAACTCAATTATCAAAGACAATTTGTTTTACATGGCACCGAAGTCATGAATTGACCAACCGAAATTATTCCTAGTAAAGTCAATCCCAACTCTGCCTACGTAGTAAATTAATGAACCGAAATAATTCCTGGTTTTATTAATTAAATACTTGGTACTTTTATTTCTAACTTGTTCTTAAATTCATTCTTAATTTTATTCTGGACTTGTCTCGATTGTTCTTAAATTTATTCCAAATATGATTTGAAATAAATTCTTAATCATTTTCTGAATAACATTCTAAATATTTCTGATAAATAAATTCTAAATAAATAAATTCCAAATAATATTTTAAGTAAATTATAGTGACTAAATTCTTATAGACATTTTAAAGAATATCCTAGATAATATTCTTAATAATATTTTAAGTACATTCTAGTGACTCAATTCTTCAACTAAAGATTGTGACCGAACGCGAAATGGCGATGACCTTCAGCCGACTTGAGTGCCTGGCTGACGCCGCACCACCGAGAGATTATTTAGACATAATATTTGTACCTGGAGTTATTATGATTTTAATTGTGCACTCCCTCGTCGAGCTGCAAACTCCTCGTCTCGATGCTGGTACTAAAATCTCCTCAGTGAGTAGTTACTTGGTCTGGCGGCAAAGCCTTGGTCACCGCGTCGCGTCACGTACTCCCCAGCAAATATTTTACCTGTAACTGGGATAGCTGTTTATTACTTTTTTGCGTGTCTACTTGGCTGGACTGTTCGGTCACAATGAATCTTCTGAATCTTGTTGGTGAGTTTCTTTCTTCTTCGGCTCTCTCCCCACTCACTCTCCGCGCCAGCGCTTCCCCCTTGGGGACTTACTGACTAACTTATAGCTAGAGGCGCGAGTACTTCGGAGCACAGCGCTCTGGGGAATCAGTCGATAAATGACTAGCCCGGATCGGAGACCTTCTCTGGATAAAGAAGGCCCCGTGTACTCCGTTACACCATCCTCAGCTCTAATCACTCTTAAATCCAGAAAAGGAATGCTCCCATCCACCTCCACTTCCATAGTAAACTGTATTTTTCTATGATAGCTATTGAAATAATCAAGCATCATATCTATACAGTCTTGCAGAACCGCAGCAATAGAATCATCCACGTAGATTTTTAACAGCTTAATTTCAAACGGCAAGTCTTATAACTTCCTCCATCACGTCATTTACCACCAAGTTTGCTAGGACTGGGCTTGCTGGATTGCCCATTGCACTGCCATTAAACTATCTATAGATCTTACCATCAATTATGAAGTAACTACTGTTAAAGCAGTATTTAACCAACTCCAACAGCAACTCTTTTGGAGCTTTGATCAATTTCGACCAATCATCCCAATTCTTGATGATAATATCCAGAACTAAATCTTGGGGGATATTAGTGAACAACAAAACTACATCCAATGACACTAGTCTATAGTTTTCAGGTAATCTGATGTTTTTGATACCTTCAACAAATTCGTGAAAATTCTTTAAATTAAACTTAAACGTCTTGATCACTGGAACCAGAGTGTTATGCAGGAATATAGCTAATTTATATCCTGGAGATGCTATATAGCTCACCACTAGTCTAAGAGCACAGCCAGATTTATGTACTTTCCTCAACCATACAACTTAGGTGGTAAAGCTTGTCTTGTCATTAGATCTTTTTTCAACTTTAGATATAACATTAGCACTAACAAGGAAACTCTCTCCGGTGTCCCCCTCCGATTTTGATGAAACTGAGATATGTTATTCTCCGTCGAAATCTAAGAGACACGTATTTTTTTTTATCTGCGGAAAAACATTTCTAGGGGGTGAAACTACCCCTCAAAAGTTAGCCTCCAAAGGGGTGTTTTTCAAGTTTCGCATACTTGCAGTTTGAATAATCGAATGAGACCAATTGCATAATTTTCAGGGTGGAAAATCATGAAAAATGCTTTTAGTTTTATAATAAAACAATGGATAGAACAAAAGTTATGAGGGTTGAAAATCACAAAACTTTTATAAAAAAAAAACTATTCGATGGATTTCAACGAAACCAACGGCAATCGGAAGAGGAAAAAAAAGTAGAGAATACGTCTTTCGGGGTTTTTCCGAAAAATTAAGTTTAGGGGGTGAACATCCCTTAAGCATATCTACAGTGACCACCAAGAAAATATCGTTTTTTATATTAATTTTGATATGAATTCATCAATAATAATTTTTTCGTACATTTCTAGCATTTAGAAAATAATAATAATATTATATCTTAATATTTTACTTACTTGTTTACTTCGCATCCCAAACTTTATTTTGTGTATCGGGACATCAAATATTACAAATGTCATTTAATGTGAATCTGCTTTGGAAAAAAAAAAAAGAAAAAATGCTTATAATGATTTATTATAATCATAATAATCATTCATCGTTATCTCATACAAAAAAGAGATAATTATATTTTTAGTATATATGAGTCAGTAATGTGAAAAACAACATAGTATAAATAAATGTATCATTTCGAGATTAGTTTAGTTACTGCGATGTACTTCATCTTTTATAATTCAATATTATAATCGTGTTTTTTTTTTTTAATAAAGTGAATAATTTAAAATTGTACGAAAATCTTTTATTTTAGTACATAGAGCAAAATGAAAGTCAATCCTATAAATGTTATAAGACTACTCTTAACAACATTTCAAGTCATGAACATTCAAGAATCGCCAGTAAATGACGAAGAAATACAAATCAAAAGAAAGTTTTGAAAATATTTTACTCAATGCTATGAACGAATACTCCGGAGTCGAAATGGTCGAAGAAAGTTCTTTGCATTTCCAAGAACCGTATAAAGATTGGACGATGGAAGTCGTGGAAGATAAAGAGTGGGCAAATGCACTAGTTGATCAGAAACACCTATCGACGAATGCACTAAGGATGTTGAAGATTTATCTTATGAATATAAATTGAAAACCGTCGAGTACTGGCGTAGTGGCAAAAAAAGAAATTTAAGTTTAGACAGTGTTAGACAAAAATTTAGAAAGATACAATCTGTG
>NC_058166.1:6759715-6764921 GCF_020080835.1 Cotesia glomerata | reverse complement strand
ACAGGGCCTGGAAGTTGGGGGCCAAAACAATTAAAAAATAAAAAAAGAGCAGAAATTCACACGACAATGCCCACAACAGCAATAAAAACTAATAGCGAAAGCAAATTCACACGCATAATTCATGTCATAGCTCTAGAAATTAAATGTCAAAAACAAAATAAGTTATGGCAGCAAAAACACGTGTTTATGTTGAGAAGAACTCTGAAATTAGCTGTAAAATGAAATATAAATAAATTTATTACTTGGTGCGTTTGCAGATCAAAAAGAAGTAAGACAAAAAATAATACGAAAAACTTAAGACAAAAAGTAAGACCAAAAAATAAGACATGAAAATAAGACAAAAAGAAGTAAAGACCATGAACGAGTAAGGACAAAAGAATTTAAAACAGAAAATAAGACCAAAAAAATCTGGAAATCTCGGTTGACCGTTTGCAGGCCAACTTTAGAATTTCCCGCTAAGTTTGGATTTCAAAGCGCCTTCAGAAGATAGAGTTTTTTTGGTTAATATTTGAGCTTTTGAAAAGCTTAAAGCACACCGTTTTTTCATATATTGAGCTGCTTTTGAGGCTATAAATATTATAATATAAATTCTATACTATAAATACTTTTGTGTTATACTATTACATTTTGTTAGCTTGAAGGGAACTGCTTCGAATGCATTTTTCGAAAAGAGTTAAAATAGAACAACGCATTCGAAAGTTTTAGTTGTTTAAAAATTCACAAAATTATTTTTCGGTATTTTAAAAATATCTGAGATTCCTCAGCCAATCAATATGAACCTATAGATTTTCTTTGTGCTTTAAAACTGCGTCGAATACTTTTTAAAAAATGAAAATCGAACGACGCATTCAAAAGTTATAGTTTAATAAATATATTTTGAGCTCAAAGAGCTCAATTTATGAAAAACGGTGCTTTAAGCTTAAAAAGCTCAAATATTAACCAAAAAACTCATTCTAAGGCGCTTGAAATCCAAACTTAGCGGGAGATTCTAGGGTTGGCCTGCGCGGTCAACCGATTTCCAGATTTTTTGTCTTATTTTCTGTTTTATTCTTTGTCTTACTTGTTGTCTTACTTTTTGTCTTATTTCATGTCTTATTTTTTGTCTTACTTTTTGTCTTATTTTTTGTATTATTTTTTGTCTTACTTTTTGTCTACAAACGCACCAAGTAATAAATTTATTTATATTTCATTTTACAGCTAATTTCAGAGTTCTTCAACATAAACACACGTGTTTTTGCTGCCAAACTTATTTTGTTTTGACATTTAATTTCTAGGCTATGACATGAATTATGCGTGTGAATTTGCTCGCTATTGTTTTATTGCTAGGCATTGTCGAGTGAATTTCGCTCTTTTTTTATTTTTAATTGTTTTGCCCCAACTTCCAGGCCCTGTTCATAACAGAATAAGTCGGTCCATAACTTAACACTACACAATGACCCAACATATTTCTCAGCATCTTCAGATGATAATGTGACATAAGTTGGATTTTCATGTACAGGAGGGAGTTGGAGTAAATCTCCAAAAACAACAACATGTTTACCTCCGAACCAATCATCGATATCAAAAATTTCTACTATAGTCTTAAATGTATATACATATATCAGAGTAATATTTAAGACCATTGATATCTCATCAATGATATATTGAAAATACGCCTGAAATGTATAGTAAGGCTCAATAAATTTAGTCCCCCAGAATTTTTTTTTAAAATTTTTGAACTTTTTTTTTTTATGACATCGTTAGTTCGTGGTTTGTTCTTTTTTGTTTACTATAAACATAAAAGAATTTAATAAAAAAATATAATTAAATGGAAATGAAATTAAAAAAAATAAGTATGTAAAGTTGTTTGATAGTTAATTCCAGATTTGGAATTAGAGAAGGAATTTTCACATTTTTTGTAATTGAAAAAGTTTTTAATTCAAAATTTGTACTTTTCCCGCGGAAAATATATGTTCATAAAATTGTATTATTAATAAATTGGAGTTTTATTTTTCGTACTGTTTGGAATTTAATATTGATAAATTGAATTATCAATTGGAAGAATTTAATTTCACATAATTTTTTTAATTTTTTGTAATTGAGATGGTTATAAATTTGAATTTAATACATCAACGCTGAATAATTTGAAAAAAATAATAATAACAATAATGGTGATAAATGTTATTATCACAATTATTTTTATTTTCAATTTATTTTTATCACTATGATTATTTTCAGTATTATCTTTAATGTCATAGGTAATATTATCTTCGTTATAATAATAATTATTATTTTTTTGTTGTTTATTGCTGTCGTCATATTGTTGTTAGTGAATACAGTGGATGCTGTTAAAAGTTACCACAGTTTTATCTCAATTTCTTATAAAACGGTAACAAGAGCGAGAAAGAAAACCTGGATAACTTTGAACTGCTTCCACTGTAACACAAGTCATCAAACATAATTACTATACGTACTATGTAAGGAATATCGTCGTTTCAAACTTCCGCTCAATTAGCCCGTGATGCCACCTACAGGCAACAATCATCAAAATAAATATCTTAGTATCATTGAAAAAAAATATTTTGATATTTTTTGTCATTTAAAAAGTTTATCATCCAAATGTAACACTGTTCTACTCGAATTAAAAAGTCAATAAATAACAAAATAATTACAGTAACGACACATTATTCTATTAACATATGTGAGAGTCTCTCTAAGATTTTACTTCACTTTTCTACGTTACCAACCTAAATCTTGCAAAGGCTGTATTTTTCATAGCAAACTATCCTCTTGAAGCTAGCTCACTAAAGTTAGCCCCCCAGAATTTTTTCTTTTAAATTTTTGAACTTTATTTGTATTACATTGTTAGTTCATCGTTTGTTCTTTATTATTCACTATAAACATTTGTTTTTTCTCGATTTATTTATTTAAAAAAAAATTTATTAAAAATGTGCCTTTATCTAGCCCCCCTATCGCATTTTTTAATATTTTATTTGCAATGTGGGTCAATAAACCTCTGTTTATGATTGTTCATGTATAAAAAACGTTTGTTCCAACTTCAAATTGTTTATTTTTTGTTTAATTAACATTTTTAGTTAGCTGAATATTTGTAGTCTAAATATTCGCACTGCGCATGCGTCAACTTTACGTTTAGACTTTTAGCGCGGTCTTTTGAAAATTATAGTGACAAGCACAGTGATTAGAGTGAGTGTATTATTCTTGTAATTTTAATTATAGAAGTCACAAGACAAAAAGGCAACGTGTAGTTTTTAATAATTTTATAATAAGTTTCATTTTAATAAAGTATTAAAATTTTTGTTATTTGTTATTTCTTTTTTATTTTGATAATAGTTCGTAGTATTCATGGAAATAGAATTGATGAGTATTAAAAAAAAATATACATGCATTGATTAAAAATTGCTTCTATATTTTTTAAGAAATTTAAAATGAAATGGATATTTATTAGTTATTTATTTATTTACTTAATGATATGGATATTGATGATATTGATGATATTGATATTGGCTGACGTCTAACAATTTTTTTTTAATTATTTAAATTAATTAAAAAGTGATTACTAAAAAATTACACTTGTAGATTTTAAAATTTTTTACATATGGAATGTGCTTGTCACTATAATTTTCAGAAGACCGCGCTAAAAGTCTAAACGTAAAGTTGACGCATGCGCAGTGCGAATATTTAGAATACAAATATTTAGCTAATTAAAAATGTTAATTAAACAACAAATAAACAATGTAAAGTAGGAACAAATGTTTTATATACATAAACAATCAAAAACAAAGGTTTAATGACTTGTATTGCTACCAAAATATTGAAAAATGCGATAGGGGGGCTAACTTAAAGATACATTATTAATAAATTTTTTTTAAAATAAATAAATGGAGAACTAACAAATGTTGATAGTAAACAATAAAGAACAAACGACGAACTAACGATGTGATAGAAAAAAAAGTTCAAAAATTAAAAAAAAAACTCTGGGGTGCTAACTTTAGTGAGCTATCTCGTTGAAGCTACAGTTTATGTAGAAATAATTCCAGTGCACCCTGGTGGCCATAGATGCAAGCTATGAATCACTTTTTTTTACTGTGGTTGCATGTCTATAAGAAGGATTACCACACATATTTATTTTATCTAGTCTGTGGCGGTCACCAATCCCCATCGAAAAAAAGTCAGGATCGAAATTTCTGGGCTTACTATAGTTTGTGCTGATAAAATTTAATAATTTTAAGTGAATTAAGTGTTATAATTGATTATAATTAATTAATATCAGTAAAATAAAGTATAAATTACTTTTATAATATATCATTTTGGAAAAAGGAGAACCATATAATTAAATAAAATTTTGCAACCTCGAAATACCGTTCTGCTTACAGTAAACACAGTCGGTAGTCTGGCGCTCCGTTTACAACGGGATTTTTGAACGAACCTTGGCGCCAGATTCTACCGAATCTGTGGATAAATACTTTTTTTGGTTTTCTTTCGTCAACGATAACTCATGAACGAGAAGAATATATGGCGAGGCTTTCGCCTACCTCCAAAGAGGCCGTTTCCTGGGCTCAAAAGAGCTATACACGCACGTATATTTGTCCTACCCTCACCATAATGAAAACACAGCCAAGATCGCGGACAAGGAAAAACCGCTGCTCTCTTGTGTTTATACACATTCATTGAACAGCTGCAAGAGTTGCGTACAATTGTAAGTGTGTGCAACTCTCATCGACTCCTCTGGCAATTCATTCCCTGTGGGCACATCGAGATGTACCTACAGAATATGAGCAGTATCCAGCGGGGACCACGGGAGGCGGAGGTGATAGAAGACCATGTTGTTTGTGTAATGTGTTGTGAGTAAAATATGATTCTACGTGTAAGTGTTTGCGTGTGTGAGGTGCCCGGGCACTTGTGTTGTTTGTGGTCATTTTCCCTAACTTATTCTACGGCAGTCATCCGAAGTTTTATACTGTCCTCACAATTGTGTGGAGCACATCGCTTGTGCCTAGGCGCTCCGACTCTACCTAGGTGGATCTCTGTCGAGTCTCGTCCCTAGTCGCGTTTTCGTTAGCTAGTTGGGTTTGGAGTTTGCAGCACATTACTACTTTACTGAAACCTTTTAAAAGCTTGAAGTTACTTTGGGATGTGGCAATCGCACGCGCAACGCTCGCCCACTCCGCGTTCCCACCCCATATGTCTAGGAAGAAGACTTTAGTTT
>NC_058166.1:6695568-6759615 GCF_020080835.1 Cotesia glomerata | reverse complement strand
TGATTTGATTCAACGCCCGGCGCGAGGTAGAACGGGTAAAATTGGTGATATTAGGGATTTTAACCCCTTTTATTATCTAAATTAACTAAATTAACCCGAGTCCAGTTTCGCTTGATCCAAAAAATTCTAAAATAGACCGTACTAGACAGTATCAATAAATCCCCGGCTCGAATTTAGAGCTCGCCGATGTCCAGGGTCAAAAGGGGATTGTCCAATTAAACCATAACAAACGTAATAGAAGAAACAATAGAAATCTTTTATTTAGTAACAATAATTACACATCGTGATGAAAGGAAAACCTTCTATCACCTTTACAAAATAATAGACACACTCATTTGTCCAAATCCGCGCTTCCCGGTATTTTCCTGTTTTACCGACTGATGTTAAAACAGGAACCTGTTTACCGACTTTTTTGCGCGATCGTTTTCTGTTTTACCGACTGTCTGGGGGTTTCCAAAAAATCGCGTACTCCAGTTCGCGGCGCTAGTGGGTCAATTTCCTACTCGGGTTTCCCCCGGAGAAACGAGAGGATAGTCTCCAACTCCCTTCTCCCGCGGTGCTGCCACCCAGGTCCCCGAAGTCGAGGTATCTAGCCGACTTCCTCGACCTCCTAATCGCCGTTAATTTTGAGGTTCGCGGCGCGTAATCGTTCCATCACTTTGCCCAGGATCTCCATATGTTGGTCGAGCGTTTCACTGATGACGATTATGTCGTCCAGGTATACGACCACGTGGGGTTCCAGATCCGCGCCTACTACGTCGTACATCGCGCGCTGAAACGTTGCGGGGGCTGAATGCAGCCCGAAAGGCATTACCTTGAACTGGAACAGGCCTCGACCCGGGACCGTGAAAGCGGTGATTGGTCTGCTACTGACCTCAAGAGGGATCTGCCAGTAGCCGCTCTTCAGATCGATAGTACTAATGTTCTTGGCTCGCCGGAGTTTGTCCAGTGATGCGTTTACGTGGGGGATCGGAAACGCGTCCTTCTCGGAGACCTCATTTACTCTACGAAAATCCACGCAGAACCGATATTTGCGGGATTTCTTTTGGATCAGGACCATCGGCGAATTCCACGGGCTGTTGGAGGGTTCGATGACTCCTTGATCGACTTCGCGGTTCATGATCTCCTGCATCCTCGGGTTCTTTGGGAAGTATCGTGTTTTGATCGGTTCGGTGCTGGATTTCACCTTGATTCGGTGCGTCGCGCACCGTGCGGGTCCTTTAATCCCCTCGTCTATCCGTAACCACCCTTTTATCTCATGCTGCGCGGTCTCGAGATCGTAGGTTAGTTCTACTGCGTCGAAAGCCTCTAGTTCTCGGATCAGCCGGTAGCCTAATGTCCCAAGATTGTCCGTGCCCAGGAGCATGTCACTGGCGTAGGCAGGGACAACATGGAAGGGTAAGGTGTAGGGCCGGTCCTCAACCAAAACGTGGACCCAGGCTTTTCCCATGGTTTGTATCACATGGTTCCCTAAAGTAGTCCCTTTTGTCTGGGCCGGATTGAATTCGACGTGGAGTCGCTCGCGACGGATTAAATCCCAGGTGCGTTGAGAGATGAGCGATGCAGTGGCCCCGGTGTCCAATAGCGCGTGTATCGTTACTTTGCCTAATCTAATCTCGGCGAACGGGCGTTTGTCGTGTGGTTTTACTGGGGTTGGCTGGAATTGCCCGGTTTCGGTACTAGCGCGTTTGGTGTCTGGGTGGGTGGTCGTTTCACGGGTTCGTTCCCTGCTCTGGTTGCTTCTCGAGGTGTCGTAGGCCGCTGCGGGAAGCTCACACCGGTCCTGGTGGCATTTCCCTGATCTGGGCAAGGACAATTTCTGTACGTCGTGCCCAACTCGCCACAAAGACTACAAAATTTGACCCATGGGTTCGGGCATTACCAGCGGGCGTGGCCTTTTTCTCGGCATTACCAGCAATGGTCCCTCCGGTCGTATTCCATGATCTCCAATGGTGAGGTTCGGGACGGGTTCGGTGGGTGTCGGGCTACCGCTTTGGTCTCCTTCGGCCGGGACGTCCTTTCCTGCGCAATCAGCTGCTCGTACTCGCTGGTGAGGCGTAGCATTTCTGCGACGTTTGTAAATTCGGTTCGCTTCATGTACCTTCGGTACTCCGGTCGCAAGTTTTGGTACAGACGGGTGAGACGGGCCGTCGTGGACATCTTTCCGTGCCTTCGCATCAGCGTTTGCAGTCGAGTGGCGTATTCCGCCGCGGCTTCCGAAGTCCCTTGCATTCGATTACGGATCTGCTCTTCTAAATCTAGTTCCAGGCCCGGGGGTAGGTAGAACGCCTTGATGTCGACGGTGAACTCGGTCCAGGACGCCCAGTCTCGTTTGTTGTTCCGATGCCACAAGAGGGCCTTGTCTCGGAGGAGCATGGGGATGCAGGGTATAAGGTGGTCCATCTCATACCCGTAGCTCTCCGCCATCTCCTTGAGTCTTTCCAGGAAGTCCTCGAGGTCACGTTCCCCCTTAAAAACGACTCCCCACTTTTGGACTAGGTCTCTTTGTCGAAGCTCGTCCGGATCACTCCCGACTAACGACTGTCGGGGACGACTTTGTCCTGGTGTTCCGTGTGGCGACGAAACCGCTCTGGGTCGTGGGTGTTCGGGAATCCCCGGGTTGGACCGTCGGGTTCTTTCGTCGGAAGCCCGACGTTCGCGCTCTTCCCGCAGAACTTGGTCACGGATCTCTTCGCGTAGCTGTGCGCGGAATTCCTCCTCGGCCCTTCTCCTCTGTTCGGCTTCGAGCCTCTCTCGTTCCTTCCTTGCGTGTAATTGCACTTTGTAGGCCCGTCGCTCTTCGTTTTCGCGCAGGATTCGTGCTCGTATTTCGCCTCGCAGCCGTTCGCGTAACTTTCGTTCGGCTCGTTCCGTGGCCTCGCGGTTCTCCCTTTCCGCTTGCTCCCTTTCACGTCTTTCTCTGGCTTCGTTCTCCCTAGCTTCGCGCCTTTCCTGCTCTTCTCGTTCCCGAGCTGCTTGTTCTTCGGCCTCTCTCGCCGTAGCCTCGATTTCCTGCCGAACTTCCGCCTCTATTTCGCAACGAATCTCTGCCTCTCTTTCGGCGCGGAGTTGGGTCTCATCGTCATCGGCCGCGTCGTGGGCTTCACTTCCGCTGCCTAACTCACTGCCTGCGTCACTCTCAGTGGCGTCACCCAGTTCGTCAAGGTCAGCTTCCATCTTGTCTAAATCGGCAATGAGTCGATCGTAAGGTTCTTCTTGTCCTGGGTTCGCCGTACGCGCCCGCACGAGTCGATTTTTTAACAGGAGCCTAAGTTCTGCCAACGTTGCTCCAGGTTCGAAAGCCGCTCCGAGGGCTTCTAATTCTTTGATGACCGCGGGTTTCCGTAGTGACCATACCCACGTTTAAGTCCGGGTGGGGGGAGTTCGTTGCATTGTGGACGCAATAGAAATCTACTCGCGGCGACAATTTGCTTTAAGCGGTTTTTTTTTTTTTTTTTTTTTTTTCTAAATAGGTAAATTTCGCGCCTACTGCCTTCTCGCTCCCCGTTACGTATAAAGTTAAACCGGTCCTGTTACCAACAAAATTAAATCACGTCCCTGTTCAAGCGCCAATAATTTGTAACGGGTAAAATTGGTGATAATAAGGATTTTAGCCCCTTTTATTATGTAAATTAATTAAATTAACCCGAGTCCAGTCCCGCTTGATCCAAAAAATCCTAAAATAGACTGTACTAGACAGTATCAATAAATCCCCGGCTCGAATTTAGAGCTCGCCGATGTCCAGGGTCAAAAGGGGATTGTCCAATTAAACCATAACAAACGTAATAGAAGAAACAATAGAAATCTTTTATTTAGTAACAATAATTACACATCGTGATGAAAGGAAAACCTTCTATCACCTTTACGAAATAGTAGACACCCTCATTCGTCCAAATCCGCGCTTCCCGGTATTTTCCTGTTTTACCGACTGATGTTAAAACAGGAACCTGTTTACCGACTTTTTTGCGCGATCGTTTTCTGTTTTACCGACTGTCTGGGGGTTTCCGAAAAATCGCGTACTCCAGTTCGCGGCGCTAGTGGGTCAATTTCCTACTCGGGATTCCCCCGGAGAAACGAGAGGATAGTCTCCAACTCCCTTCTCCCGCGGTGCTGCCACCCAGGTCCCCGAAGTCGAGGTATCTAGCCGACTTCCTCGACCTCCTAATCTCCGTCCCCAAGGATCGAGAGGATAGCCTCCAGCTCGATCCCTCCTACTCGACTATGATCACCTGCCGCACCCTGACAGAAGGTCGGAGTACGGGGAGTCCGTAATACCCTTAAGAGAAGAGCTCCACTTACCTTGGTACAGTCGTACTCTGGGTAACTATAGTTCCTTAGCGTTTTTCCCTTCTGGATAGCCTCCACAGGGAAAATCGTCTCAGTGGTACTGGATTCCCCGTACTCCGCACATAAGAGTCATTCAATCAAGCAAGCGCAGTAGGTATTCCCACTGGTGCAAAACTATCGACCTGTAACACGCAGAGCATGAAAGTAAATGAAGTAGGACCGTCACCCAAGTCTAGGGCCCTTATAGGTTGCTACCATCCGGAGCCAGATGGACCTGGTTTTTACTCCTCCGACTTCTCCTTCCCCGTCATAGACAGGGCCCCGGGCTTGTCACCGGCGTAGCGGAGCAGGGTTTTGCAGCGGTGCATGTCAGAAATCCATTCGTATTGCTTTCGAAAATATAATAAAAGCGATTAAATTCTCCAGGGTACCCGCCAGAAATTCATTCGTATTGCTTTCAAAAAGTATAATGAAAGAAAGAAAACGAAAAATTTCCTTAAAGAGAAAAAAGTCATGCATGGGGCGCGCATACTGAAAGCACACGCATACCCACACACGACTAGCTCTCTGAGCGCACAAACCTCCATCGTCTCCTCAGGTGGTCATACAACACAGAAATTGTGCAAGAACATGACAGTGTACTGCCACATCCACTACACACGTCCTCCGGCCTTTATACTTTTAGAGAAAAAGACTCACAGATTATGTGCTGCGTGAAACCCTTGGAAACCGGGGCAGAAAAAAAAACCTCTCATGTTACCTCGGGTAGTTACGTGTTGCGTAAAACCCTTGGATAACCGGGGCAGAACAAGGAAAGAAAGGAGCCATGAGCGGGGTGAACGGCTAATGGCACATACACGCCCATACATGACTCAGTTCTTGAAGAGAAAGGAGCTTGGATCCCTCGAAATCTCGACACAGAATAAAGGAGTGTGCTTGAGTACTCAGCCTCATTCAATAGCATTGCAGAATACGGTGGTGTTTATTACTCGGTAGGTCTTATTAGGTGACGGAATAGTAGTTACGGACAATGTCTCGGATAGCTTAACTGGTAGAGCCTTTGGCGCGTAACCAAATGATCCGGGTTCGAGTCCCGGTCTGGGCTGTCTGAATTATTTTTTCGGTAACCGAAAAATTCCTACTGAATAAGGTCCCTCCTCCCCCCTTTATTCTTTATTTCCCCAGTTCCCAAATTTGTCTTTAATGACAAATTTAGCTATACATTATGGCTCCCCCATGAGGAATCAGCCGGAGGATTTTACTCAGATACATCAGCTGTCACAACCAGCTACACGGTCCCCCGTGATCTGTGCTTGTGGGCAAGATGAGTGACTTGCACTCCCTACATGAGGTTATAGTGTAGGATGAGAACCCAGTTCATCCTACATAGTGTAATTTACTCAAGTAGCCACCATCTACCTTGGTAGTCCCCTCTACCTTTGGCAGCCATGTTCTGCCATTGACAGCCTCATTCTGTCTTTGGTAGCCCTATCTACCTTGGCCGTTTTGGCCTTTACGTAATTTAGATCCGGCTGGACCGTAACCCATGATGCTCCAGCCTGTTGATGTATATCCCTTGAGTAACAGGGTGAGGTGCCTTCGCAGTCCTCTACCTTGCATTAACTCTATAATCCAAATCCGTTACTCTGTCCTGGGCTAGTCAGGCCAGAGATTGGGCATTAGAAGTATAGTTTTCTTGGTGAGAGTCGCAAGGTCCAACTAACACCGTACTCGAGCAGGCAGGGGGCGTAACTCCCCTTTCTCTGGTGACAAATGATAATAACAAAGATAATAATAAAGAAGCTCCCATGGGGAGAGCTCCTACCAGAGTTAGGTCGCTCTACCTTTGCAGCGGTGACTTTTGGTTTCAGTAACATGACTCAGGGTCACACTACCTACTCATAGCAAACCCCACGAAGAGGACGTCACTTGCTCACTCGTATCCCTTTTGTCCAGACGTATTGCTTTCCAAAATATAATAAAAAAAAAAAAGAAAAACAATAGTTCCAAGAGAAGGTAACGAACACATTAATAAACGCTGAAGAGATTACCACATAAGAGTAATTCAGTCATAGACATCGACCCGTGGTTATGATGCGTTAAAATAACTCACGAACGAATCAACCGACTTTGACCGGCTTGCAGGCGATTGACGTGGTTTTTTAATGTTAAGAGCTGACTGGTTTTGAAATCGATCAGTAAAGCCGTTCAAAAGTTATTTCAAAAAAACATTTGAAAAAATTTTTTTTCGTAGTTTTTTTGAGATTTATCAAAATCTACTGGTCCGAATCGGTCCAAATCATATTTAAAATCTAAGTTCAGTCAAAACCTTTCGAATGGCACCAACCGTGATAAAATCGGTCAAACCGTTCAAAAGTTATGAGAGGCTTACATACATCCACACACACACACACACACACACACACACACACACACACACACACACACACACACACACACACACACACACACACACACACACACACACAAACACACACACACACACATACCTTCACGAAGTAATGCCTAACGGCGGTTTCCATGAGGGATTAAGGGAAAGAGGAAAAGGGGTTTAGGGTTCAGTGGGTAGGGGCGCTAGCGTCGAGTTTTAGTATGACACTACGGGGTAAAACCAATAACTTCCCGATTTTTTAAAATCTTTGATTTTCTTAGCGGGAAGTTGAAAACCCAGCATCAAAAATGTCTGCAAACTTCATTTATAGTTATCAGCCATCATAACGATGACATAGAAAAAACTATATGGATGAGCACATCATTTAATTCATTATTTTTTTTTGCGATTAAGAAATTCTAAATAATAAAAAAAAAAAAATTTCAATGTCTGCAACTTTTATGAGTGAATTCAAATTCATTTGAAGTTTACTTGTTACAATTTGTAGACATGAACACATCGTTTACAAGAGCTCTTTTTTTGTAATTTAGAAATTCGATTCTTCACAAACGCAGAGCTATCTAGATTTATGAAGTACTTTACTAGTATCGTACCGACGTAAACTTCATTCTGTGTAATCGGCAGCAATGAGCAGATCACATACCTAAATTCCCACCAGCTCCCTAACTATTTTGAATAAGAAAAATTATGAAACATGTCAATTTTTTAACTAGAAACAAATTATGAAAAATGTCAAATCTTGGGTTGAAAAAAAAAATTTAGCAAAATATCTAAAAATTAATATTTTTGAAGAATTTTTTTTATCTATTTGTAAAATATTTTTTTTTTATTAGAGTAAATCTAAAATAGAAAAATTTTTTTTAATTTTTTGAAAAATTTTAATTTTTTGAGTAAAAACAATTGTGAAGAATTTCAATTGTAGAATAAAAAAAATATGAAATACGTCAATTGTTGGATTAAAAAAAAAAAACTTTGAAAAAATATCAAAAAAATTAATATTTTCGAAAAATTTTTTGTTTAATTTGTTTATTTTTATCCATAGAATACGAAACAAATCACCAAAAATTGATAGACTAAGTAGATGAATTTCATTGACGATTTTTTATCAGAGCAAAATTTAAGTTAACATTTCAATAGCGACAACTATAGTTTACTTTTAAAAACGTGAAACTACACAATTACCTGCAACTCTTATATATTTTAAAACTTTTTGCAGTGAAAATGTGTGAACTAAGCTGAATTTGGAAAAGAATAATTTTTTTTTCAAAATTCAAATTTTTGAAAAAAAAACCCCTTTTTTGAGGTAGTTATTATTATTATTATTTATTTATTTTTTATTTTTAAATGTCAACTTTTCATGAAAATTTGTTTGAAGTGATTGTTCCGAGCGATTTCGAAATCTTATCAGCTAGAAATCTTAGAGAATTCGGCAAAAAATAAAAAACCTCTAACCAAGAGTATTAATAGATTCCGAAAACTAATAATCTTTTTACCTTCAAAAACAACGCCATTTTTGCAATTGCTGAAGACAGATATTTTCTAATTTCACTACTTCTGTTTTAGGCACACTTACCCACGCGGTTTCATGGTATTATTTATTTAATAAGAAAAGTTGAAAATTTGTTATCTGACAGTATATGTAGAATTCATCTGTCAACTCCTCAAATTTAAGGGGGTCTTCTGGTTCGACGCCCTGATTTTTGAGCATTTTTTTAGGATTTTTTTTATAAAGACCAATGAAGAGTAAGAACTTTAAACATTTTACTATTTATTTATACATATTTCAAGAGTGTATAGTTAAATTTTTAGCCATGAGTGGAACCACAGTAGAACCACCATCAAATCACGATGGATCCGCGATAAATCCACAACAAAACCACAAATTAACCTACGGTTGAACCACAGTAAAACCACTGTGGAACCACGGCAGAGTCACAACAATTCCACTATAAAACCGTAGGTGGAACCATGATGGAACCACGATTGAACCACAATAGATTCACAATTAATCCACTGTAAAACCGCTGTTGGACCAGGGTGGAATCGCAATGGCAAAATGGCACAAAATCCACAGTGGATCCACCGTGGCTCCACAGTAAGTCCACTACAACCGTGGTTCCATCGTGGATCCACCGTGGTTGCTAAACTGCGAGGGTATTTAATAATAATATTGACAACTGCAGCAGAGTTAGCTCTGCTCCGTGCTCTATAAAAATTCCGGATCGACTGACTATTCTGACTGCTTAAAATGGTACAATCTTTTAATTGTCAGCCATTGTTGGTCTCAGGTTACACCTAGGGAACGTCGTCGAGCTGCGGATCTTATGCTGACACTAGATGTTTAGGCTACCCGCGAGCAACGGCGACTCTTATCATTAGAGATTTCCGTTACTTTGCTGGTAATGAATTTTTATCACCAACGAAGCCGTAATATTTTTTAAAAAAATAATTTTATTAATTAATTTCATTAATTAATTTTTAAGAGAACGTTACAACAGTAAATATTCTTTTTAACCAGTTTAAAACTGAGAAAATAATTTAATTTTTAATATTACTGATGATTCTTTCTTATAGATCTACGTTTTGGTAAATTTTCTTTGGTCTTTAGAGCTTTTAATTGACTATTTTCATTCTCTTTGGCAGATTTAGTATTTTTCAAAACCTTGCGTTTCGTACAATTATTTTTAATATTAGAAGTTTTATTTTTGTTCGTCATCTTATCTAAATTCAAATGTTTTGGTTTCTTTTTTTTCTTGCTCTTCTTCTGAAGCTACTTTTTCTGGCGTTTCAGTGTAGATAGCAGTTTTTCCTCTTGATGATCGTGATTTTTTATTATAGATTTTCAAAACTGCTTTCGGTAGTGGTCGTAAAAGTTCCGGTGTATGAAGTATTTTATTTTTAATGATATTAGGAGTTGGTGATTTGTTATTAAATGGTTCAACTGAAAGATGCGGTCCTGCGACTTGCAGATCGATTGGACTAAGAGATGGTTGATCTATTGAATCGGTTTCTTTATTATATGAATTCTTTAGCTTATCAAACGGTAACTCTCCAGAGGGAGGGTTCTGCGGCATGTCAGTGAAAATGGATGGGACGAATTCATCTTCAGAAAAAATATTTGGATTATAAGGAAAATTTCCCGTACATTCAAAGCCAGCTTTTATATTTACTGATGTAACAGCGAGTGGTAAAGCTTTTGCCACTAAGCCTGGAATATTATAGATTGTCATTCGTTGACCAGGACGATTTTTACACCAGTGATTTGCTTTAATATTGTAACGGTGTTTGAAAGAACCAAAGATACTCCTGTCAAAAGGTTGAAGTTTGTGGGATATGTGCGGAGGAAAACTTAAAAGCGTTATAAAGTTGGCTTGGCAATAATTAATTGCTGGAATCGAAATATGGGAACTATGATTATCTAAAACTAAAAGCACTCTACTGTTCTCTGTAGGTTTCCGGTGTTTAACAAAGTGCTTCATGTATAACAAGAAATCATTTTCTTGCATCCAGCCAGATTTATTAGCTGAACCACTGGAACCAGGAGGACCACTTTCTACAAAATGCTGATGAAAGTTCACTCGCGGAAACACGAAAAATGGTGGAATAGAATTTCCAATAGCACTGATTGCTAAACACATAGTTACTAATGTGCCACGTTCTTAAGATGTTATCGATCCTACTTGTTTGATTCTTTTTGATGTTATTATTCTAGTAGGTTTCTGAGTTGTTGTTACTGGTGTTTTATCAAGATTCCAAATGTTTTGAGCTTCAAAATGATATCGTTCATTGACTCTCGCTAAGTTGTTGTAAAACTTCGCATCATTTGGGCGATTAAAATTCATCGTTCTTGATAAACTAATTGCTTCTGGGGTCCGAATTGATAATACCGAATGTTTCTTTACAAAGTTTTTTTGCCAATTTACTCCTGCCATTTTATTATCCTTCCATTGGCTTGGAAATTTTAAATTGTTTGCTTCGGCAAATTCATATGTCAGCCTACGTAATTCTAAAGTTATTACTCCGTAATATAATTTAGCTGAATCTTGACAGTATTTTGCTAACAAATTTTCATGTTCATCACTAAGAACTTTGTTGTGTGGATGATAACCAGGTTTAATATCTTCTCCGTTTTTAAATTTTAAATAATATTTTCGAAGACTAACGTGACAGATATCAAAAGATCTAGCAACGCTTCTAACACTTGATTTAGTCTCAACAATTGTCTGACAGGCTTGTAAAAGAACATCCTTGGAAATAGTTCCTCTGTTTTTTTTTCTAGCTCTCACTTTAACCATTTTAAAATGAATCTGTCAAATAAAAATATTAAAGTAAAAAAAGTGAGGTTATAATGTCCAAAATAAACCGAACAAACATATTTAAGCACTTTCTGAGAATTATAAATGCATAATTATGATGTTATAATTTATTTTCTTACTAAAAAGTGCATGATGAGAAATGTCAATAGCAAAAAATAAATTAAATTCAGCTTTCTATTGCACTTGTGGTATTTTTTTCAAATGTGGTTTGTAAATCACTTAAGTAGTTTACAATAAACATACTCAATTCCAGTGTAGATCTGTCGCGCATCGAGTATGCGCAGATTTCATGAGCGGCTGTTACGGCTTGCGTAACTATCTTGTACTCTGAATAATTTACTCCAGCAAATATGATAAAAGAAATTACATTTGTGGTAAATAATATTTCGAACGCTAGGACTGGCAAGTTCTATTCTTGAAATAGCAACCAAGGTTACAATTTCTTCTCAAACCCCAGTCATTCCCCACTTATTATTCCTAGTCTTGGTGACCATAACAAAGGGAACAAATCGCCGAACTTTAGCGTAGGTTGCATCCGAACCAGGTAACCATGGAGAACCAATCCCAATAATATAAACGCCATTATAATCCTTTCACTCTTCCTTCGTCCATCCATCTTCACATTATACATATGATTATAAAATCTATGCAACGTTCTTTTACCGTATTTGCTCCTCTCATACTAACGTTCATAGAAATTTTAGCTGGATTACCTGATTTTTAAAATGTAATCAAACTTTCTTAAAAACATATTTTACACTAATATTTATGGACCATATTTAACTTATCTTATGTAAAAATTTGTAATGTACCTACTTCACCCCCTCTTAATTACAGCAATTTCTTTACATCTTCTAAAATAATATTTTAAAACTCTTTTACATGTTCTAAAGTAATATTTTAAAACCCTTTTACTTACACCAAAAGCTCAATCAGTTTTATAAATTTAGACCTGAGTCAGGCCTTGACTCCCTATTGTTATCTAAAAATTTTATAGCTCTCGATACCAATCTCCGCACTGTATGAGACTACATACAGAAAAAGCTCACGTGCTTGGCAAAAGGTAACTTCTTCTCCATCGCCTTGATCCAGCTTACCACAGAACTACACATAGACAACCGTTTGTCAACCGTTATTTTTCTTTACTTTTATTACTAATAAATTTTATAAGACTCTATTGCCGGTTGTTCATAATGTAGAGATTGAATCCTCTCCGAAAATTACTGTTGATGGAAGTTCATCTTTAAATAATAACAAGTCACTGCTGCAGCCTTCGTACAATCGTTACCAAAAAGTAATGATTGATGACCCGATATCTGGAGGAAAAGTATGTGATTTTCGGTTTTCGTTTTAAAAATTCATGTTTACTTCAAAGTCCAATTATCGATATTGTTATTACAGGTTGAAAAGATCTATTTAGATAGAGAAATTTTTATTAGTTCTGAGAATTGGGATTCAATACAGAATCAAAAAAATGATTCTAAATTTGTTAAAAATCTGGCTCAAGCAATTTGGACTCGTCATGAATTAGTTAATCGCTCATTAGATGGTAAAGGAGCAGCAAGGATTGTAAATAGATCACCAAGGAAAATGTTAACCCCTAAAAAACGTCAAGTCATAGAAGGTATACACTTTACATATTACTATTGGTTCTGAAAGTTTTTATAATATAAAATTTTAATGGAATTAATATAATTAATATGATTATTGATACTTCAATACAATTATTAATGTTTTATCATTTAATTGTAGCTTGCTTCCAAGACAGAATTACAAAACAACAGCCGGGATTGACTGGAACTAATTTAGAAAAAGCTGTTAAAGGATCTGGAAGATATTTAACTGAATTAATAAATGATTTGATCAAACGTGAAGTCAAGAATTCAAAAAAATAACTAGTAACTTGGATTTGCTTTCATCATTCATTTTTACAGTTTTTTTATACTACGTTTTTGGTTACATTACTAATGATTTTTAAAATATGGATAAAAATATAATAACACACTTTTCAATTATTAGTTTTCAGCTAGTTGCATGTAGTTATCAATACGAATATGTTCAGGTATACATAAAATTATTAATATCTGGTATAATTAATAAGTTAGTTATAAACATTAAAATACTGTAGTTACTATTTACTATAATTGTAACTTAATTTTTATACAACAAGATCTTCTTTCTTTAACTTTTTTAATAACTAAGAAAATTAAATCATTTAGTGGTTACAAAAAAAAAAATAAATTAACAATGTATACCGATAAATGATTTATTGATTAAGTTTAACAAACTAAATATAATAATAATCCTTTCAAGATAAGTATTTCAAATAACTGAATTTTAAACATTAGTATCCAAAGTATTCCAGACTGGTTTCCTATAGGCAATCATATAGGAATCCATGTAGGATTCCATACTGGTTTCCTACATAGGAATCCAGCCTAGATTCCCACATGGATTCCTACATGGCGTTTTTAAATAGATTCCCATATAGAAATCCATATGAGGTTCCCATGTAGGAAACCATATCGATTCCCATGTAGAAAACCATATGGATTCCCATGTAGGAAACCATATCGATTCCCATGTAGAAAACCATATGGATTCCCATGTAGGAAACCATATGGATTCCTATATGGGAATCCATCCGAAAACGCCATGTGGGAATCCATGTGGGAATCTAGGCTGGATTCCCATATGGATTTTTTTGATAGGGCATTGATTTATATTTTCATCTGAAATTAATACTTGGATACCCGTTTAGAATATAAAATTTCTCATACGTGGGATGTCAATGAAATCCAATTAAATTGCAACCTGGTCATTCCAAATTCAAATTTATACCTTCTTATGAATATCATGATTAATTTTGTGCTTGGATCTGCTCATTGATCCTCATAGACACCAAGCTTGCTATAGATTCTTAAAAGATTGTAATGTGTTTTTGTCGCAGGAATTCCAAACTGGTTGTTTTAAAACTCATATTATATGCTATTTGGTGATCCTTTCATGATCTCATAAATGACATGTTCCTGTATTAGTGATTCCTGGTAGGATACTGACTTATTACTTATCGGTAACTACTCATGAATTCCTACATTTTATACCTTGGTTCCTACCGACAAGAATCGATAACTTAACAGTGTTGTAAAATTCAAATAAAAACCCATCAGTTGTTCTAGTAGGAATGACGTATAAGTTCTCAACGCTAACGCAACTCCTTATAAGAAACATCAGAATCCTATAAGTTACCTCCATATTAAATCCATACTTTTACCGAAACCATTAAAATCTTATTCATTCCAATTAGAAAAAAAGTTGTATCTGCATTTGCTAATACATTCTCATTAATTTCCACCTCAGCTCTATCGGGAAATTTTTCGTTCCCAATAGACCATATAGAAGCCCATACAATCCTTATCGTTTTTTATCATTTTCTATTGGACATTTTCAACAGGGTTGTACCAGGTAAGAAGGTAAATAGGAAATTACACTCGTTATAGTATAAGCTATGAAAACGGATGGTAACTTCAGTATACGGGGGCCCTTGCAAATCTTACCGTGGACTTAATATGACTATTAAATTGACCCTTCAAATTAATCAGTAAGAAAATAACCGTAATACGCGAATAAAATAATTGACCTTCTATGATCACCGAATTAAAACGAGTATCGTTATCGTGTTGTTACAGAAATTTGGGATCCGATGATTTTTGAATATTGATCACGAACTGAAGCTATCGCAAATATTTCCATTGTACTAACGTAGATAATACTGATTTTGCTAACTCAGAAGACAATTAATAATTTTTAGTTGAATATAACTTCTACCGACAAAGTGTCAGAGTAACTAACTACGAACGAGACGGAATTTGATGTTATATCTCCTTTCTTAGCGAATTTTCAGGCCTTATATACTGGGCAAATTCTATTGTCTGCCTCCCTCCTAAATTAGAATTAGCAAGAAGAAAAGGTCACATGAGTGGGCAATAGACTGTGCCAAATAAATCGAAGATTTTTTTTTTTTCGGTCCCATATCAAAATTTCGTTTAGAGTTACGAAAAAAAAATTGTGTCAAAATTTGAGCGCTTTATTTTCATTTTTCAATTAGCGCTCGCAAAAAGAAGAATTTTCGCCAAAAAAAGTTTTTTTTCTCTTATTTTTTGATTATAGAAAATTCAATATACCAAATATGAAAAAATCCTTGGTATGGTTTTGTAGGAAATTAAATTCTCTACAAAGATGATTTTTTGTCGAATTCAAAGAATCAACAGCTTCTTTTTAATAGCTAATTTAATTAAAATTTGTTCGATAATTTTTGTTTTCAATTATCGATGGACACGTATAAAACTACTTCTTAACGAAAAGAACTGACTTATACAATTTTTTTAGGAATATTTATGATCTAAAAAAATAGTTTTTATGCTTTAATTGATTATAGTATAGTACAATAGAAGTTAAAAATAATTTTATTAACAAAAATAATGAAGACAAAAAAATTAATTTTTTCATAATTTTTTATTCATAAGTCTCGTCATTGACTTAAAGATTATTCATGCTTCAAAATTAATAAAATATATCTTTTTCTGTCATTTTTATTCGTCAACGGATTCTTCTGTAGCGCTCGTAATTCAAAACGGTAGTTGTAGTCTAGCCAACAAGTGCTTTTTTGGTTAACTTTTTTCAGCAGTCTCCGAAATTATTATTGAGCTGTCATTCGATTCGGAATGGTATCTAGATGATTTTTGAAAAAAAAATTATTCGGTTACCGAAAAATTCCTACTGAGTAAGGTCCCCCCTCCTTTATCCTTTATTTCCCCAGCCCCCAAATTTGTCTTTAATGACAAATTTAGCTATAAATTATGGCTCTTTACCGTAAGATGGACGGTGGTGTTTATTACTCGGTAGGTCTTATTTGGTGACTGAATGGTACTTACGGACAATGTCTCAGATAGCTTAACTGGTAGAGCATTTGGCGCGTAACCAAACGATCCTTAATGATCCGTTTTTATTTTGTCAGAAGCTGCATAGACATAATTTTTTTAAATATTGGTCCTACAGTTCTGGGAATCGAGACTTTTTTTGGGAAATTTCCTCCTATTTTTGAATCTTTTTTTAAATTTAATAAATCTTTATTAGTTTTTGAGATATTTTCAAAAAACTAAATCCCCTTTTTTCAGTTAATTATTAATAACTTTTGCAATTTTTACCAGTGGAACTTCATTTTTTTCAAAAATCATCTAGATGCCATTCCAAATCGAATGACAGCTCAATAATAATTTTCGGAGACTGCTGAAAAAAGTTTACCAAAAAGGCACTTATTGGCTAGACTACAACTATCGTATTGAGTTACGAGCACTACAGAAGAATCCGTTGACGAATAAAAATGACAGAAAAAGATATATTTTATTAATTTTGAAGCATGAATAATTTTTAAGTCAATGAGACTTATGAATAAAAAATTAATCTTTTTGTCTCCATTATTTTTGTTAATAAAATTATTTTTAACTTCTATGGTACCATACTATAATCAATTAAAGCATAAAAACTATTTTTTTAGATCATAAATATTCCTAAAAAAATTGTATTAGTCAGTTCTTTTCGTTAAGAAGTAGTTTTATACGTGTCCATCGATAATTGAAAACAAAAATTATCGAACAAATTTTAATTAAATTAGCTATTAAAAAGAAGCTGTTGATTCTTTAAATTCGACAAAAAATCATCTTTGTAGAAAATTTAATTTCCTACAAAACCATACCAAGGGTTTTTTCATATATGGTATATTGAATTTTCTATAACCAAAAGATAAGTGAAAAAAAACTTTTTTTGGCGAAATTTCTTCTTTTTGCGAGCGCTAATTGAAAAATGAAGATAAAGCGCTCAAATTTTGACACAATTTTTTTTTCGTAACTCTAAACGAAATCATGATATGGGACCGAAAAAAAAAAAATCTTCGATTTATTTGGTACAGTCTAGTGGGCAAGTAGGGTTAAGGCGATGGAGACGAATTTATTCCTTACCAAATATGGTCACGTTATAGGGAATTACACGTAGGTTGGAGATTTGTGTAAATATTTTTTACTTTTAGTTGTATATGATATTCGCTAAAGTATAACTTATCATTAGAATGATTATTTTAAATTACTGAACGTTCGATATTATTTTATTACCCTTGTAAAACATACCTGGTGTATTATATTCAGTCAAATCAGGTGTGCTCGTTTCATAGTCCCAGGGTTTTATTGTAACGAGGATCTTCAGGTAGCACCATTAAATCATTTTCGATTTTTTCATTGTTACCTAGAACTGACTGTTTTCTGGAGCATCCATCTGAATAGTTGAATGAAATAGTTATTTTTAATTTAAATTAATGATTTTAAATTATTTTATTTTAAACTATTTTATTTTTACCGTTTCGATGATTGTTTTTGATAGAATCTTGCTTAACCTTATTTAACTCTACCTTTAAAATGCTTACATCTGACAAAATAATTGTATTTTCATTCTCTAATGATACAACTCGGTTTTTGAGTTCATAAATTTGTTCATAGATCTCATCGACTACAGTTTTTTTACTAGAAAACTCTAATGAAATGTTTGGAGTGCTAGTATCAACTTTAGATAATTTCAGAGTTGACTTGTTACTTTTCAGAGAGTCATCTTTCTTTCTTTTCTGTAAAATAAATAAATTTAGTTACAATAAATAATGAATATAGTTTTTAGTATAATCGTCTTACTTTTAACGGTTTTTCATCATCTGATGACCTATCACTCTCACTGGATGAGATACGCGTCTGGCGGAGTTTTGTCGAATTGTCATCATCTTCTGCTTGTTTAATTTTTTCTTCAAGATTTTTTTTACTACCTGAAAATACGTGTTGATTAATTTATTTATTATTATAATTATTACAAATTATTAACTATTTATCACTTTAGAGGTTAAGCCTGATAATACTATTGCTATTTCTAAAATAATACAATTATGCATTCTGTACATTAGTCATATATTAAATATATAATTGTATTTATTCACAACTGAAATATTTAATTGATGTACTTACTTCCAAGTAGTATAATACTGGCACTATAGTAATTTGATTTTTTCGTAGCTTTGTCATACCATAAAACCTGGTATTTTTTAGTATTGTCGAAGTCCTCAACATTTTCAGGTTTGAAGGCTTTAATATCTGATACTTTGACTATTAATTTCTCATTATTATCGAGATACCAAATGTACGCGTGAGTAACTTTACTCATTTTTATATCTCAAGATACACTTTAATATTTTACTTTAATAATGGAGATGAAGTGTCTAAAATTTTAAAGACATTCGTGATATAGTCATGTGAAAATGTTTTTCTCAGAAAAGCCAACCGTTGTAGTGTAAACCTTAAGGCTGATTTATAAATATATGCTTTTAGGCTCTTCTAATGAAACATTCCACCAATCTTATAAATCCTTATAACAAGTTTGCGACTCTTTCTTTCTATAGTAGTAATGTGATTGGCTAACATTTTTTATCATTATAGTATACGGGAGCAGTAACTATATGCACATGTAGAGTATATATGTATATACAAATATGATAGTTGGTATATGTACATCTGAGATCTTTATTGACAATTCAAATATAAGCTCGTCCATAAATGAAAATTCGTTTTTATTCAAATATTTAAAAATAAATGATTTATTAAAAAATTTGAAGCAACAAAATGAATAGACCAAATAAATATAAATTATATCTGGAAAAAGATTCCGGCGCATCAATACCCTTATCGACGAAGTATGACATGAAAAAAAGGAGTGATAAACAGAAACAATTGCTGGTAACTATAAATTATTTTATTATCGTAACTTTGTAAATCATCTTTTCTATTATTATTAAGTCAACTGAACGATTTAATTGTAATTATTTTATATGTATATGTACATCACTGCGACATACGTTGATTTAGTTAGATAATTGCATTATTTCTTAATTTATAAGACGAAAATTGACTGAATAAAAATAAAATTGTAACTTTTTTGCAATACATAAGTTCTAATTTTTTAATTAATATTTGTTATTACAGGAATCTTCATTAAATAGTTCAAATAATCCCTTATTACGACAAGAGTCTTTGCAAGTTAACCAAATCATCAATTCGGTAAGAATATGACAAAGTTTCAATAAAAATTAGTAAAATTGTTAACTAGTGGATTTTATGGAAAAAATAATTGAGACAGAAACTTAAGCTGTTAATAATATTTTTATTAATTAATCCTAGTTAATTTAAAGCTTTCTAATCAAGTATAAATTCATAATTTTTGTTATGTATTTAATTTTCCATAGTTCAAACTATAGGAACTTTCAATAGATTTATGTAATGATGATCAAACAATACAACAGAATCCAATTGAGACTAACCAACATAACAATTCGGTAAGAACTTTTTTGGTTAACTAAACTTGATTACATTAAAATCAAAATCTAATGCTGTATAATATTATGAATGAATTAAATTCTTAAAATTTTTCTATTTGTTTTTTATAGAGCGAAAATGGCGGCGAAGCAGAATGTGAAGAAAACAATTTACCACATCAACAATTATTTAAAAATACACATAATGATAATTTTGATGATACTATGTTCACGGAATTGCGAAAGGCTATGGACTCGGAGACTTTTTCTACTATAATTAAAGAACGTGTGAATGTTTCTATAGGAGATATATATGTTATGTTATTAAAATATGCATTGACAAATTTTTTGTCTCAAGCAGCCACAGAAAATTTATTTAAAATGATTAATCGTTTATATGATCGACCAGTAATTGCAGAGACTCGATATTTAATTGACAAATTATTTAATCCATCGTCAACGATTCAATATCATGCACAATGTTCATCTTGTAAGCAAATTACGCAATTTAAATCTCTGAGTGATAAGATAATTTGTAAATCTTGTACTATGGAGATAAACATGAAAGATAGAGATTTTTTTATTACATTAAATATTGCTCATGAAATAGCTAGCTGTTTAGAAAAATATGGAGTTCATTATAAGTATGTTGTTAATGAAAGAAAGCATACCAAGCATATTTATAGTGACATATATGATGGGTCGGAGTATAGAAAATTTTTGGGTATGTTACCAGCGACGCATCGTCATTCATATGCCACTCTGACTTTTAACGCTGATGGTGCACCAGTTTTCAAGAGCTCCAACACAAGCATCTGGCCCATACAGATAATGATAAACGAGTTACCAATCCATGTAAGAACACATCATCCGTTACTTGGGGCATTATGGTTTGGTAAAAGTAAGCCAGATATGAATGTTTTTTTGACTCCGTTTGTGAAAAATATGAATATCTTGTCTACTTCTGGAATTATGTGTGATTTTCAAAGAGAAAAAATAAATGTAAAAGTATATGCATTAAATTGCTGTGTTGATTCGCAAGCTCGAGCACCAATGCAAGGTATTAATCAGTTTAATGGGTACTATGGATGCAATTGGTGTCTTCATCCAGGAGAATGGGTTAAGCGTAATAATAATGCAAGAGGAAGCGTTAAATATCCTAATATTTCTGCTTATGTTCCGGAGCTTCGAAATAAAGAAGATACTGTTTTTGTGATGGACAGCCTTAATTGTGAAGCAGCAGCTGATGATGAATCTGATAATGAATCTGATATTGAATTGGAACCTGACCGGTATGGCATAAAATCAAGGACACCTTTATGTGATTTAGAATTATTTAATATAATTAATGGATTTGTACCTGACTATCTTCATTGTTGCTTACTAGGAATCGGTAAACAATTTCTAAATTACTGGCGCAATACCACTGATAGATTGTTTTCATTCACGGCCAATGATGAACGAATTATTAATGCGCACATGAAATATATTAGAGTTCCTCATCAGGTTAGTCGTTTAGTGCGTACATTGGAAGATCAATCTCACTGGAAAGCTCGCGAGTATGAAAATTGGATCCTGTATTATAGTTTACCCTTGTTGAGTTTGACAAGCTTACCTGACACCTATGTATCTCATTGGGCTTTATTTGTGGAAGCACTACATCTTTTGCTTCAGTCAAATATGACGTTAGATGACATCCGGATAGCTAACAATTTACTGCACCAATTCGTTCACGAGACAGAGAAGCTTTACACCAAAAATGCGATGACATTTAACGTTCATCAATTAACACACTTAGCTAAAAGTGTTAAAGAATGGGGACCATTATGGGCACACTCTTTATTTGGTTTTGAATCAGGAAATTTTTATTTATTGAAAATGATTAAAGCCGCAAAAGGGGTTAATCAACAAGTATGTCGAAATTTATTTATGTCTAAAGCTATCGAATTAATATTGTCAGAAAAAGGAGACATACTATCACCTCAAGTTCATAAATTCTGTCTAAATTTAGAATCTAAAACTGTACAAAAGACTCTTGCAGTAACTAGTAAAAGTCGTTATTTTAGTGAAACTAGTAGTGCAAAATTGCTTAATATTGCTTTGAAATTAGGATTGGAGCCTACTGAAATATCGTTTTTTACAAAAATGATTAAAGATCAATGTGCCTATTTAACATTTAAAAAAAATAATAAGCGATCTGACAATTCTTTCGCAGTACTTGAAGATGGCTCGTTTATTCGAATAGAATCATTTATTGTAGACCGAGAAACAAATCGAGAACTAACTCTATGCAAAAGAATAATAGTAAATAATTTATCGGTATCAAGAGTAGAAGTAATTAAAATTAGGACAAAATGTGATGTTATTGATACAAAAACTATTAAAAGTATATGTGTTTTTATAAATCTTCCCGAGATACAATATCTTTGTAACCTTCCTAATTTACTATTTTATTAAAATTATTATTTGTGATAAATGTATAATGCAATACTAATAAATAAATTTCTAAATTATAAAAAATACTTGCACGAAATTTTAATATAAAAATTATTAATCGTTTATGAAAAAATTACTGATAAATTTTTATTAAAAAATTATCTTATCCACATAGATTGGTTATTAGTTTTTTATCATGATACATATATAATTATTAGTTCTAAAAGAATTTAGCTCAATAGATTCCATGTACCAATACCTTCCCAAACGAACTCATATAGTTTCCTACATGGATTTTTCATATGGGAATCCATGTACCCACAGTTTCCTACATGGATTACCATACGAATCCATATTTGTTATATGGATTTTTCACGTGGGAATCCATGTACCCACAGGTTCCTATGAGTTCCCATAGGAATCCATATTTCCTATATGGATTTCTCACAATCCATGAACCATCAGGTTCCTTGGTAGATTCCCACAGGAATCCATGCTTCCTATATGGATTTCTCACATGGGAATCCATATACCCACAGGTTCCTATATGGGTTCTCATAGGAATCCATGCTTCCTATACGAATCTCTCACATGGGAATCCATGTACCCACAGGTTCCTATATGGATTCCCATAGGAATCCATATATTCCTATGTGGATTCCTATAGGTTCTTATAGGAATCCATACTTTCCTATGTGGATTCCCATGGATTCCCACATAAATCCACATGGATTTTTTTGATAGGGATTAAAGTTGGCAGTCACTTGATCATTTTTAAAATTTTTTTTAACAAACAAATTTGTTCAAAAAAATTATTTAAAAAAAAATTACATTTTAAAATTTTACAAATTTCTACATGTCAATTTTTTTTCCTAATTTTTTTTTTGCAATAATTTATTTGTCACCTAAATTCTTAAAATTATTAAATGTCTGCTAAATTAATTTTCATGAATATAATTTTATTGTTTTTTTTTTTTTTTTTTTTTTGAGCTTGTAAAAACTTATTTAATTTTTAAATTATAAGCATACTTATACAAGGTTTACTTTTTTGTTTTTTAATCTTAAAAACTCATTATACCTTTTTGCATTGTCGTCTGTAACAGTTTTTTTTTTTTACGTTTGTAAATATTAATATTTTGGTAAATAAAAGGTGAAGTCCCGAACTTTCGACAATTAACTATACTATTTATGCGTATTCAGATAAATCGGTGCAATTTACATGTAATAACTCGAAAATTTCAATGAATACTTTTCATTTACTGATAAGGTTTTTAAATAATTATTTTGAACACGTCCACAGTGCAGAATAACTTACTTCCAATAATTATATAATTTCCCTTATATTGTTATCATCAACTGAATGGATTACTAACTCTTTTTTTCTTTAATTATTCTTATTCTGCATCGATTTTTCAAATATATTTGATGAATTTTTAAAATCTGGAAACAACTCCTTTGAAACGAAGAAAAGTTTTGGTTTCAAAAGAATCTTATGAGGATATCCAGATTTCCCAATACAATCCAATATACCCCATTAAGAATTAAATAATATATCTTATTTTTTTTCTTCTATTCCTTAATTATGTTAGATTTTTTAATTATCATCGAGCATACTTCGTATTCAATTCAGAATAAATGCTCGTTACAATTTTTAAGAAAGAAATATATTTCTTAGTTTTTTTTTTTTTTTATATATATGGGGTATTCCATGCCAAATCGACCACTTTTGAACTCGACCCCTTTAAATTTTGCTGAAACATTTCCATTCTTTTCTACCCTTTGAAAAACACTTTTGAGAATTTTTTCAAATTTTTTTGGCCAACCCAAAAAAAGTTATGAATTTTTCAAAAAAACGGCTTTTTTATTTTCAAATAGCCATAACTTTTTTAGGCATCGACTTTTGGGTACCTTTTTTTTAAATTTTTGTTTTTAAATGAACTTTTGAAAAAATATATCAGAAAATTAAATATCATCAATTCTTCAAAATAATCGGCTTTTTGACCAAAACCGTTATTTTTGGAAGTTCGACAGTTTTTTTTTTTTTTCTCAAAAACTTCAATTCATATGACAACTTTCCCCGTCCATCTCGGAGTGGCTCGGATTTTTTAAATTTTTATTCAATTGAAAAAAAATTGTCAAATTTTGAAAAATGGAAAAAAATTTTTTTTTTCTAAGTTATTTCTATAATAAAATAAATGTAATTTAAATGTTTTGTGGTATAATATCCTTAATTTATAAGCTTATAAAACGATAGTAAATACTAAGATTCAAATTTGAACATATCAGTAATATCGATAATCTAGGGTATGACAATTATGGACTTATCTATAGTCAGTATACTAAAAAACTATACGCTAGTATGTTTCGATTCATAAGTAAGGCTGTCACGCTCATATCCAAACATAACCTGTTAACCTTTTGTGTGATGTAGTGAGAGATTTTTGTCATTCCATTTTTAAATAAGAGAATTATTGTTATAGTTGATTTGACCTTGTTTGAAAAGATAATTATCTTACTTCTACTCATCTACAGTGATTGGAATAATTTCATCGAGACATAATGGCATCAAAAATATTTTTCGATCGTTGTTGTAATCCATTTGATTTAGAATCACATTTTAAAAAAAAAAGTTTACGTCCAGCGACTGACATCATGAAAGTCACGTTGGGATTAAGTGATAATTATTTATTATGCAGTTCGTGTCGAAACAAAGCTTTAAAATTGGTAAAGGAACAAACAAATACTAGTAATGATACTACCGTTGATGCAAGTGATCATGAAGATGATTCTAGTGATAACAATGAGAACAGTGATGGTGCTGACAGTGATAGTAACACAACTGCCACAGATCTCCCGTTGTCATCATTCCGTAAGTTTTTTTTAAATTATTTATACATTACTTGAATGCATTTTTAGCAGCTATACGATTCATTGTTTTTTTTAAGTTTCCTTGTCGTTTAATAGTGAACCCAAAGATTCACATCAAGCTCGGCATCCCAAGTTAGTGCTGCAACTCAATTACCCAGTATAAACGATGCATTGCGACTATTAAATCAATCGCCAATTCCTTCAAAAAAATTGAATGATTATCAATTTTTGAGTAATAAAATAAATCAGACGTCTGACAGCTTGAAAAAAATTTTGCTCTCAACTGCTGACGAAGGATCAATTGATGACGATGGTGAAAATTTTCGTTCATTAATTGAAAAGCTGCACGATAAATTCAATGATAAAGAAACAGAAAAGTCCTTAAAGATACAAATCTTAACCTTGTTACCTGAAAAATGGGGTGAAAGACGTATTTGTAAAACTATGAATACATCAAGACATTTATCAAGAGTAGCAAAAAAGTTGGTTGAAGAAAAAGGTATACTTTCAACACCTGAAACAAAATTAGGTAGGTATAGCGTAAAATCAATGGCTCTAATACATCTGAAGATTGATTCACTTAACATTTTTTTTATAGGGACGACAGTTACTGATCAAATATTATTGAAAATTGCGAATTTTTACAACGATGATGAGTATAGTGCTTTGATGCCCGGCATGAAAGACTTTGTTTCAGTTCGAAATGATGATGGTAATCGGGTACACGTTCAAAAACGGCTTGTTCTGTCTAATTTAAAAGAACTTTACTAATGTTTCCGTGAAATAAACCCTGCAGAGAAAGTTGGATTTTCGAAATTTGCTTCGTTACGGCCGAAACATTGTGTGTTAGCAGGAGCAAGTGGAACGCATACTATCTGTGTATGTACTATCCATCAAAACTTTAAGTTGATGATGCTTGGTAATTATCCAATTTATTAATAATCATACATGCTTATGAAAAATGTTATTTGGGTGGATGTAACAAGTGTCCAGGGGTAGATGAGTTGAGTAACATTTTACTGACATGTTTTGAGAATCAGGAAATCGAGAATGTCACGTACAAGCGTTGGGTATCAAAACCAAGGTGCAGTTTAGAAACTTTTATACAGCCTACAGAAGAATTTATTGAAAACCTTTGTAGTGAATTGAAAGTTCTTCTACCTCACTCATTCATTGCAAAAGAACAAGCTAAGTTTTTAAAAACATTAAAAGAAACACTAAAACCAAATGAATATGTCATTATTTGTGATTTTGCAGAGAATTATGCGTTCGTAGTACAAAATGCAGCATCTGGTTTTCACTGGAATAATGATCAGGCGACAGTTTTTCCGGTAGTTATTTATTATAAAGTAAATGACAAACTTGAACACAGAAGTTTAGTGATTATTTCAGACTGTAATAATCACGATGCTGTTGCTGTTCATGTTTTCATCAAAATAATAACTGATTATGTGAAAAGTCTTCCTGAACGCTGTAACAAGATTTATTACTTTTCTGATGGGGCTCCTCAACAGTTTAAAAACTTTAAAAATTTTGTTAATTTGTACTACCATGAAGATGATTTTGATATTCCTGCTGAATGGCATTTTTTTGCAACTGCCCATGGCAAAGGTCCGTGTGATGGAATTGGTGGTATCCTCAAACGACTTGCAGCAAGAGCAAGTCTCCAGCTTGCGGTAGATAAACAAATAACAACACCTATAGGACTTTACGAATGGACTTCTGATCCGGATAACTTGCCAAATATCATAGTCAAGTTTTCTCCAGAAGAAGACTATAATACAGCATTGAACGACTTGAATGACAGATTTACAAAAACGAAACCAACTGTAGGAACTCAACAACTACATTGTGTAATCCCCGACAAAAATGGTTGTTTGTATGTAAAAAAATTCTCAAACTCTAATGAACATAGAATTTGTAAAATATTGAAACGCCAGAGAGAACATTAATGATTAAATTATTATATTGTTTTTGTAAAATCATTAAAAATTAACAATATTAATTAATAAGCTTAGTATTTACTATCGTTTTATAAGCTTATAAATTAAGGATATTATACCACAAAACATTTAAATTACATTTATTTTATTATAGAAATAACTTAGAAAAAAAAAATTTTTTTCCATTTTTCAAAATTTGACAATTTTTTTTCAATTGAATAAAAAAATTAAAAAAAAATCCTAGCCACTCTGAGATGGACGGGAAAAGTTGTCATATTAATTGAAGTTTTTGAGAAAAAAAAAAACTGTCGAACTTCCAAAAATAACGGTTTTGGTCAAAAAAGCCGATTATTTTGAAGAATTGATGATATTTAATTTTCTGATATATTTTTTCAAAAGTTCATTTAAAACAAAAATTTTAAAAAAAAAAAAGGTACCCAAAAGTCGATGCCTAAAAAAGTTATGGCTATTTGAAAATAAAAAAGCCGTTTTTTTGAAAAATTCATAACTTTTTTTGGGTTGGCCAAAAAAATTTGAAAAAATTCTCAAAAGTGTTTTTCAAAGGGTAGAAAAGAATGGAAATGTTTCAGCAAAATTTAAAGGGGTCGAGTTCAAAAGTGGTCGATTTGGCATGGAATACCCCATATAAAAAAAAAAATCTTTTCTATCTGCATAAATATTTCAGTAAAATAAGATGTTCAAGACGCGTTTCTTACAAATAAATGAAAAATTTATAGTAACTAATTGATTTTCAATTAATATTTATCGTTCAATTACATCCCTGATTAAGAAATATGATTTGGAATGATTCGAAAAATTTTAATAATTTCATATTGTATAATATCACAAAATTATGATTCACAATTATTCAAAATGATTCAAAATTCTTAGTTCTGAATAATTTTAAATCATAATTTTATTATTCAAAATTATTCAGAATGATTCAAAGTTCTTAGTTCTGAATCATTTTGAATCATAATTGTATTATTCAAAATTATTCAAAGTTTTTAGTAGTATATGATTTTAAATCATAATTATATTATTTGAAATTATTTAAAATGATTCAAAATTCTTAGCTGTCCATAATTTTGAACCATAACTTTATGACTTAAAAATAACTCGAAATGATTTAGAATTGCTCATTTTGAATACTTAAAAATTGCTCATTTTAAATACTTAAAAATTGTAAAATTATGATTTAAATTAATTCAAAATAACTTGAAATTTAATTTCTATTAATTTTAAATTATTTTTTCGACATTATTATTAGAAATAATTTATCAAATTAAATTATTTTAATTATATTAAATCAAAAAATAATATTAAAATTGTCAAGTCCTTATTTAATATTTAAAAAGTAAAGGTAACAGTAGCTGCAGTAGAAAAATTTGATATTTTTGAACATATATTTGTTATAAAAGAGTGGGAAAATAAATTTACAATTATAGATATAAAAAAAATAGTATCAAAAATGGTATTTATTAGAGTAGAAAATTTATCTTTGATTTCTATGACTGACTATGTATGTCTACAACCCAATAGTTTTGAGGTTCAATAAAAATAAGATTATACCTATGTAACAATGACAATTCAATCTTTTGTATCCCTATAACGACACCTTCATTACCATTCTATTTATCAAACTAATAACAATTAAATGATTATGATCACTCTAGGATCGAAAATATTAAAAGAAATTTATAAAATTTAAAATTACCCAAACGAGCTTTCAATGTTATTCAGTATTATTTAAGATGATTTGGAAGTTGGAATCATTTCAAATAATATTAAATCATCTGGAAAACCAGAAATTATAATATTATTTTATCATTCAATATTATTCAAAATGATTCGAACGTTTAAATTATGCTAAATAATTTTATATCATCTGAAGAACCAGAAATTTCTATATTATTTTATCATTCAATATTATTCAAAATGATTTGGAAGTTGAAATCATTTCGAATAATATTAAATCATCTGATGAACCAGAATTTTCAATATTATTTTATCATTCAATATTATTCAAAATGATTTGGAAGTTGAAATCATTTTAAATAATTTTAAATCATCTAGAAAACCAGAAATTATAATATTATTTTATCATTCAATATTATTCAAAATGATTTGGAAGTTGAAATCATTTGAAATAATTTTAAATCATCTGAAGAACCAGAATTTTCAATATTATTTTATCATTCAATATTATTCAAAATGATTTGGAAGTTGAAATCATTTCAAATAATTTTAAATCATCTAGAAAACCAGAAATTATAATATTATTTTATCATTCAATATTATTCAAAATGATTTGGAAGTTGAAATCATTTCAAATCATTTTAAATCATAAAATAATATTACATTTTTTTATTATTTGATATGATATAAAATGATTCGTTGTAAAATTTATGCTTAAAAGTCAAATCATCCTGACAATTTGAGATGATTTGAAATGATTAAACCCGCGTCTTTTCGAATCATTCCAAATGAGATTTCTTAATCAGGGATTAAAAAATTACAAAAAAATAACTTCACCAAACAAAAAAATTAAAGTTTTGATTGTATTTCAAATGAAACTAAATTACCGAAAGATTTTTTTATATCCACATTTTTATGTTTTATAGAAACTTTTTTTTATATCTATTCAATTCTTTATAAATAATGTAACAAATTCAATATCTGGTGACATAGATGAGTTGAATTTTTTTTATTGAAAAAAAATCTTTATAAACAGGTACAACTCTTAAGCTCAAAACTGCATTCTATATGGAAAACCTATTTTACTTATATAATCCAATCAATCCTGATAAAAATTGTTTAACTATCTATTTTAACAAATTATTCACGACTACTTATTGAAAACATTTTTATTGAAATTATAATTTTTAAATGTATAAAAAGCGATGGGATGATGATATAATAATAGAATTCTACGACGATCACAGTTTTCCAAAACATAGAAGGTTCTTCTAGTGTTTTCAATTAAAGTTGAAAATTTATTATACAACATTCATTTTATTAACATTCTTTAGAAATTTAGAAAATCTATACTAGAAGCCTCCATGAACGAATTCGATTTTATATCTCTACATATATAAATATACTAGCCGTCCCCGCCCGCTTCGCTGGGCGAATTTTCAAAGGAAATAAATTAAATTTTATTCATCATTTTTATTTTTTTTTATTCATATTTTTTTTTTTGATTTTTTTGTTAATTTTTATTTTGTTTATTTATATTTTTTTTTTTGCTTTTTTTGTTAATTTTTATTTTTTTTTATTCATATTTTTAACTTCCCGCTAAGAAAATCGAAGATTTTCAAAAATCGGGAAGTTATTGTTTTCACCCCGTTTTGCAAAAATCGAGTTTTCATCAGATCTCGACGTTTGAAGGTCACAGGAAGCTTCCCTGACTATCCCCGCGAGGTTGTCACGGTGTCTGTATGTGTGTGTGTGTGTGTGTGTGTGTGTGTGTGTGTGTGTGTGTGAAAGTATGTGAACCGCTTATAACTTTTGAACGGCTTGACCGATTTCATCGCGGTTGGTGCCATTCGAAAGGGCTTGACCAAACTTAGATTTTGAAAACTATTTGGACCGATTCAGATCAATAGATTTTGAGAAATCTTCAAAAAACTGAAAAAAAAATTTTTTTCAAATGTGGTTTTTTTGGAATAACTTTTAAACGGCTTAAAGGTTCAATTCCAAAAACTAATCAGCTCTTAACCTCAAAAAACCAAGTCGATCACCACCAGTCCGGTCAAAATCGGTTGATTCGTTCGAGAGATATCGTGAACGAAAGAAAACCGAAAAAAGTGTTTTTTCGGAATAATTCCAAAATTCCTAGCGCGATCAATTCAAAATTTGAGATTCTTTGTGAGGCTTGAAAAACTGCGTCGAATGCTTCTAACCGCATAAAAATCGGTTTATTGCGGTTTAAAAATTCAAGAAATAGTGTCTTATCAAATCTTTATCAGACTTTTGAGCTCGAAGTGCTTTAAAGCATAGAAAAGCAATCTCTTTGAGCTTGGAGAGCTCAAAATAACCCATAAATTGTATTTTTGAGCTCGAAGAGCTCAAAAACGTCATTGGTGCAATTTTAAGCGCCTAAGTATGGAATTAGCGGGAAGTTGCAGGGATGGCCTTCAGGGTCTACCGTTTTCCTAATTTTTTTTTTGCTTTTTTTGTTAATTTTTATTTTTTTTTCTGAAATTTAAAATATTTGTCAAAGAAGAGTCAAATTCACTTAAAATAAAATTAATTGATATAATAAAATATTATTATTATTATTATTATTATAATTATTATTATAATAAAAATAAATGTTGATGAACAACAAAACAAAGAATAAATGGAGAAATTAGTCAATAGAAATGGTCCGATTCATGGAGAAATGAGTATTAATCTTCCTCCATCTCACATTCGAAGACTCGTCGCTCGTAAGTTGAGTTTGCCGGGACGTAAAACATACTCGTTAACATAACGGAGTTGAAACTAAAAACTCGAAATTCAAACGGCGAGTAATTTTGACCGACATCATAGCTCCGACCATACCGGCAGACCACGCGAACCATCAGCACCTTCAAAAAGTAAAAAAAAAATACTATTATATTAAGTTCCAGATGGCATCTGTAATGCGATATGATATTTGAAAATAGTATATTACACATCTAGGGCAGTAAAATAAGAAATGTCTCAGATCACATGTAATTGTTGTCCGAGGCGAAGCCGAGGTCAATAAACATGTGATCTGAGGCTTTCTTATTTACTGCCCGTGGTGTGTATACTATTTTTCTCCTCGACGGAGGCGGAAAGCGGCATTTTCGTTTAGCGCAGCGGGAGGAAAATTGACGCTTTCCGCCCGGAGGTGAGAAAAAAAATATAATAAAATATTTTAATGGAAATGGTTAAACGTATAACCACTGCGGACCAATACGGTGAGCATAGAGTACGTTTAACCACAACCTTTTTTTTTTTTAACCTGATTTATTTCGATAATCGACTCAAGCTCATGTTGATTATCGACAATCATTATAACATGATCCCCAGACCGATCACGGATACCAAATGAAAAATTGTCGGTAAAGAGTAATTCACGGTACCCGAAAAGCTCCTGAACGTACCCAGTGAATCTGAAAAAAAAATAATCAATAATTTATAAAATAAACAAAAAAGATTTTAAATTCAATTAAAAATTATAAAAAAGACATACTCATAACGACGCCCTTGCCGGAAAAATGGTGACCGTTGAAAATTCATGAAGTTGATGTTGATAGTAGCGTTGATGTTGATAGTAGCGTTGATGACAGATGAATGGTCTAAATGTTTATTTGCTTATTTTTTTTTAATAGCAAAAAACAATAAACCTAGTAACCATTCAATTTTTTTTTTGTTTATTTATTCACTTCATGTTTATCGTTGCAACGAACATTATAAACGTATAACTAAGTATTAGTAAACGTTATTTCTTCTTTATCAACATGTAATGTACATATTCACTCTATCTCATCGAATTATGAAACGGATTACTTTGCCAGGCGAATGACATAGATTTATTTAACCTTTTTTTAATTATTATTATTATTATTATTATTATTATTATTATTATTATTATTATGTTATTAAGTTATTAAATGCTCAGGGGGGTTGTCCCCGGAGTCCGATTCTCCGAGGGCCCAGCCTGAGCTCCATCCATTACTGCTGGACCACTCCGCACAACAAGGCGGTTAGTGATCACAGCAGGCCAAAGTCATTTTCCTAAGTAGACGGAGGGAACCTAGTATGACAGCCTTCTGCATCCTGACCGCCAAGAATTCAGCTTTTGATGAGCAAGCTGGAACTCTGGCAAGTGAGGATACAAAAGACTGTTTCATCCCTCCGATGACGCCAACAATCAGGACGACGAGCTTGACACGGTAACCTGGGTAAAGTTTGCCAATTTCAAACAGGAGATCCTGATATATCTGTCTTTTGTGCTCTTCTTTGGCTGAGATGTTGTATTCAGCCGGGGCCGAGAACTCAATGACATAAATGTCACGAGTAGCCTTGTCGAAGAGCACAATATCAGGTTTGTTGTGATCTATCCGCCGAGTTGTTGCAAACGGCATGTTCCAATAAATTTTGCAACTGTCATTCTCAACAACCTGGGGAATATCTCCTGGCAGATAAGGCAGCACCGGTGTCACGTCAATACCGTAGCGGTGACGAAGATAGTAGTACAGTACTCTCAGGGCAGCATTGTGACGCTGGATGTATGCACCTCTTGCCAGCACAGGACATGCTGACAAAATGTGCATAAGCGTCTCCGGATGTTGTTTACACGCCCTGCAGATCGTGTCCGGGAGCTGCACGTGGAGCACCCTGCTACGGTACTCTAGAGTGTTAATGACACCATCTTGGCAAGCAAATATGAACCCTTCAGTCTCGGACATCAGGCCAGCTGACTTTAAGAAGGAAAACGTCAGCTGGGTGGACAAGCCATGATCACGCACGTGTTTAAAGAACACGCTGTGCATAGACTTGTCCATCAGTTTGCCTAGGAGTAGTTTTTCCTCGGCGTTCCTGATGGCGCTCTTGAATTCCTCCTTTCGGAGTTCCATAAGATCGTTTATTTCTCCAAGACCAAGGGTTCTTGCCGCATATATTGCTGCCTTATATAAGAACGACCCCTTATGCGCATTCTCATGTTTATGAACAATTTGCATAAGAAAGTCATCCTCATCTGCAGTGAAATTGACAACTTCGTGTGTTAAACCCAGGACTAAACGATCGTGAAGCCGCTCCAAGCTCTGCAAACCTCTCCCACCGATCGACCGGGAGAGGTATAATCTGGCGACTGATGAATTGGGGTGCATGCTCCGGTTCATGTTGATAGTCTTACGGGTTCTGATGTCAAGATCTCGCAAATCCTTTCGGGCCCATTTTAAGACACCGAAAGAGTATAGTAAGACTGGGACAGCGAGCGTGTTAGTAGCGGAGAATTTATTTTTGCCGGAAAGTTCGGAGGACCAAATTTTCCGGAGTCTCCTAACATACTCGCTACGGAGAGTTGCTTGGACTTCGGAGACCGCATGCATGCGGTGCTCTTCCATTCCTAGATATCTATACAACTCTCCGGCGTCTAATTGTCTTAAAACGCTCCCATCTACCAACTCGACATCATCACCCGTAACAGAGCACTTACCCCTCGCCAGATGTACGACCGCACACTTGTCCAACCCAAAAGACATTCCGACATCCCGCGTGTACTCTGCTACGATGTTAAGAGCCGCCTGTAGATGATCTTCATCAGCACTATACAGATTCAGGTCATCCATATAAAGCAGATGGGTAATCGAGTATTTTCGATCACCCGGAGGCCCCACAGAGTACCCACGAGTTTTACGGAGAGCAACAGATATAGGCAGCAGTGAGATGCAAAACAGCAGAGGGCTTAAGGAATCACCTTGGAAGACCCCTCGTTTGTACTCTACAACTCCGGTTATGTGCAATGCGTTTCCACTTCCAATGTAAATACGCGTTCGCCAGAGCTGCATTGTACGCCGAATGCATTCCACTATTTCAGGATTGACCCCCAGGCATTTGAGGAGATATAAAATCAACTCATGAGAAGTTGAGTCAAATGCCTTGCGATAGTCGATCCAGGCCATTGACAGGTTGCGTTGATAGTAGATCGCATCTTGTGTGACACATCGATCAACTATCAAGTTCTCTTTGCAACCTGACAGGCCTCTTTTGCTGCCACGCTGTTCATATATCTGTTGCCATACAGGTTCTATCTCATGCAAAATACGGTTGTTTAAAATTTTTGTAAAAATTTTATAAACCGCATTCAAGCAGGTGATAGGCCTGTAATTCTTTGGGTCAGACAAGTCACCTTTTTTTGGTATCAGTACGGTTCGCCCTTCCACGAGCCAGTCTGGAATCGGTTCGTCAGCTCTAATGTACGATGTAAATATACGGGCCAGATGGAGGTGGGTAGAAGTAAACTTCTTCCACCAAAAGACATTTATGCCATCTGGTCCCGGGGCAGCCCAATTTTTGCTGCCATTTAGAGCTGAACGAACTTCATTCACACTGACTGCAGGGCTCTCTTCATCAGCATTCTGTCTACGGTGTTCCCGACAGAATGCTTTAAAGTCGTCCAGAGCTGGAGTATTGGCGTTCACGTTTGGTTGATCTCCATACAACTCAGTCCAACAAGCTTCCACCCGCTCAGGTGTTGGATAATTCCCGGTAACATCGGTCTTTGGTGTCAGAAAGCGTGAAGGGCTGGATCGAAACAACGAGTTGTCGACCAACCGCTTCAGCCTTTTCTCTAGTGACTTTTTGGCAGTCACTAGAGCCCGCAATTTATTGAGAGACTCTTCCTTGATGACAAGAAGAGTACTCTTATTCAGTGTGTGATGACGCCACCGAAGTTCAGCAGCAATGCGTCGAATTCGGGGCGTGTATGCTCTTTGAGTTGTTTCAAACTCAATCACACACTGAATGCGGGAGACCTGTTTCCGGGATCTGTCAATTTTGAGTCCAAGTTGTGAGATGCGCTGTCTCAACCTTGCCTCGATCGAGAGACAATGTCTCTCTCTCGGAAAAGCCGAAACTGCTGCACCATACACAACCTGGCTCACAGTGAGCAGGGTGGAATCCTCCAGGATGCTTGCACGGAGATCTTCATTTACCGCTTCTAGCTGTTGTTGGGAGTAAGTTATCTTTTTAGATATACTTACTTGCCGTCCTATAAAGGGATTGTTGTCATCCAAGGAGGAACGGCGTCGCTCTTGGTGTAATTGCGCCGGAAAGGAAAGTCTATTAGACTGCCTTCTATCCGGCACAAGCGATCTTCTATTACGCCGAAGATAAGCGGCATAATTACGCAGGTGTTTAGGCGTAAAATGCTCTAGCTCCGGATGCATATCACTCCAAAGAATGTGCATCCGGGCCATATAACCGCTCACCCCCGGCTCGCTTCGTTGGTAGCACACCAAGAGGTCGACTCGTAGTTTCTCCGTCCACTTAAAGAAAGTCCTTAAAGCGCCAGGGTCGTCATCGTTCATCGGGTCCGGCGTGCTCCTCCCACCTGATGAATGGTCCTCATCCGAAAAGGACCGGTTGTGGGGAGCACTTCTGAGATTACGTCTTGTTGTAACTCACAAGGAAACTCTCTCCGGTGTCACCCTCCGATTTTGATGAAACTGAGATATGTTATTCTCCGTTGAAATCTAAGAGATATGTATTTTTTTTTATCTGCGGAAAAACATTTCTAGGGGGTGAAACTACCCCTCAAAAGTTAGCCTCCAAAGGGGTGTTTTTCAAGTTTCGCATACTTGCAGTTTAAATAATCGAATGGGACCAATTGCATAATTTTCAGGGTGGAAAATCATGAAAAATGCTTTTGGTTTTATAATAAAACAATGGATAGAACAAAAGTTATGAGGGTTGAAAATCACAAAACTTTTATAAAAAAAAAAACTATTCGATGGATTTCAACGAAACCAACGGCAATCGGAAGAGGAAAAAAAAGTAGAGAATACGTCTTTCGGGGTTTTTCCGAAAAATTAAGTTTAGGGGGTGAACATCCCTTAAGCATATCTACAGTGACCACCAAGAAAATATCGTTTTTTATATTAATTTTGATATGAATTCATCAATAATAATTTTTTCGTACATTTCTAGCATTTAGAAAATAATAATAATATTATATCTTAATATTTTACTTACTTGTTTACTTCGCATCCCAAACTTTATTTTTTGTATCGGGACATCAAATATTACAAATGTCATTTAATGTGAATCTGCTTTGGAAAAAAAAAAAAGAAAAAATGCTTATAATGATTTATTATAATCATAATAATCATTCATCGTTATCTCATACAAAAAAAGAGATAATTATATTTTTAGTATATATGAGTCAGTAATGTGAAAAACAACATAGTATAAATAAATGTATCATTTCGAGATTAGTTTAGTTACTGCGATGTACTTCATCTTTTATAATTCAATATTATAATCGTGTTTTTTTTTTTTTTTTTTAATAAGTGAATAATTTAAAATTGTACAAAAATTTTTATTTTAGTACATAGAGCAAAATGAAAGTCAATCCTATAAATGTTATAAGACTACTCTTAACAACATTTCAAGTCATGAACATTCCAGAATCGCCAGTAAATGACGAAGAAATACAAATCAAAGAAAGTTTTGAAAATATTTTACTCAATGCTATGAACGAATACTCCGGAGTCGAAATGGTCGAAGAAAGTTCTTTGCATTTCCAAGAACCGTATAAAGATTGGACGATGGAAGTCGTGGAAGATAAAGAGTGGGCAAATGCACTAGTTGATCAAGAAACACCTATCGACGAATGCACTAAGGATGTTGAAGATTTATCTTATGAATATAAATTGAAAGCCGTCGAGTACTGGCGTAGTGGCAAAAAAGAAATTTAAGTTTAGACAGTGTTAGACAAAAATTTAGAAAGGTACAATCTGTGCGACAGTTACGAAGATGGGCTCATACTTTAAATCAGGGAGGGACTTATAAGGAAAAATTAGCAAGAATTTGTGAATATACATTACAAAATTTCAAAGCAGCTATAGATGCAGGTTTAATCGTACATGATTGTGACATAAAAAGATGGGCCTTACAAGCTCAAAAAGAAATTGGTGCGGAAGATTTCCGTTTTAAAGCATCAACAAAGTGGATCGCGTCATTCAAAAGAGCACATCGCATCGTATCAAGAAAAATAAATAAGTTTATCACGTCCAAAACCATTGAAGATAGTAAATAATTAAAACAGCAAGCTGAGGAATTCGTCAATAATGTAAAACAAAAAATTAAAATTTATGAATTAGCAAACGTATATAATTCAGATCAAAGTGGTTTTCAGTTGGAAATGCATTCCGGTCGAACTTTAGCTGTTGAAGGAGAGAAGCAAGTAGAATGTCTTGTACAATCTGTTACTTCTACTACTCATAGTTACACAGTTCAACCAACTGTATCCGCTGATGGAAAGCTTTTATCCCCACTTTTTTTGGTTCTAAAAGAACCAAGTGGTAAATTTGGACCAATAGTTGAAACAACACTTTTTAGACCTCATAATGTATACATAGAAGCATCAAAATCAGGAAAACTTACATCAGGTACGAATTATTCTTTATTTTTTTTTCTGGTTTGCGCATAAGTTATTGTTGATACAAATAGTTCATATTTTTTAATTTTCAGATCATTTCAAAATTTGGTTGGAGAGGGTGTTTTTTCCAAATGTGGGCCCAAAATCTTTATTACTAATTGACTCATGGACTGGGCATTGTCCTCAAGTTGTACAAAGCGTTAAACCAACAAATAAAGATACTGAAGTAATGATCTTACCAAAAGATACAACTGGGAAAATTCAACCGCTTGATGTTTTTGGATTCCGAGTATGGAAAAATTTTGTTCGATATTTTTCGGATCGTACAGTTTTGATGAATTTGGACATAAACTTGCATTTACGAAATAACATTATAAAATTACAATCACTTACACATATCCAATTGTCATCTCCTCGGTACATAAATTTATTCAAGTACTCGTGGTACAAAAGTGGCTACACAGAAGTAAAACCAGATGAGTTCGAAAATCCTGTGGATTTTGCATTTCACGGATCATGCAATTCTCATTGTGAGGTTCCTGGTTGTCAAAATATAGCAATTATCTGCTGTTCATGGTGCAAAAAGTCGTTGTGTTTTCAACATTTTTTTCATGAACATCACGATTGCAAAACATATATTGAATAGATCTGCATATGACAAAATGATGAATTTAAGTAGTAAATTTCATAAACATCAGAAAATTAAATATTTTTGTAAAAATTCATTTGTTAATTATTTTTAAATTTAATTTGATTATAGTAAAGCATATATTGTAAGCATTTTTTCTTTTTTTTTTTTCCAAAACAGATTCACATTACATGACATTTATAATATTTGATGTCCCGATACACAAAATAAAGTTTGGGATGAGAAGTAAACAAGTAAGTAAAATATTAAGATATAATATTATTATTATTTTCTAAATGCTAGAAATGTACGAACAAATTATTATTGATGAATTCATATCGAAATTAATATAAAAAACGATATTTTCTTGGTGGTTAATGTAGATATGCTTAAGGGATGTTCACCCCCTAAACTTAATTTTTCGGAAAAACCCCGAAAGACGTATTCTCTACTTATTTTTCCTCTTCCGATTGCCGTTGGTTTCATTGAAATCCATCGAATAGTTTTTTTTTTATAAAAGTTTTGTGATTTTCAACCCTCATAACTTTTGTTCTATCCATTGTTTTATTATAAAACCAAAAGCATTTTTCATGATTTTCCACCCTGAAAATTATGCAATTGGTCCCATTCGATTATTTAAACTGCAAGTATGCGAAACTTGAAAAACACCCCTTTGGAGGCTAAACTTTGAGGAGTAGTTTCACCCCCTAGAAATGTTTTTCCGCAGATAAAAAAAAATACGTGTCTCTTAGATTTCGACGGAGAATAACATATCTCAGTTTCATCAAAATCGGAGGGGGACACCGGAGAGAGTTTCCTTGTCAGTATTTCAATGCAGTGGGTAGTTGGCCCACTGCATCGGCTACGTCGTTCGCCTACAGACCTGGTGTTATGGTCTGCGTTTCCCGCGATGCGCCGCTTGGAGGCCACGTAGCAAGCACCGCTTATTATTATTATTATTATTATTATTATTATCATTATAATTATTATTATGATCATTTTTATTGAATTAATATAAATATAAATACATAAAGAAGTTTAAAGTTTGGAAATGGAAATTTCATATTTTAACACCCACCACCGCAAACTTTTTCGGCGGTTGGTTGTTGTAAAATCCGCTCTTAGATTATTTCTGCATCACATATAGATGACTCTAGCTAAATTTGGAGTCTGTCGGAGTTATGGCTTAAAAAATAAAAATTTTCATTGTTAAACCAATGAAAAAGCATAAATTAAGAATAGCTTTGGTGTTTTTTGTTTTTTTTTTTTTTATAAAATGTTCATACTATTTATTATTTTTATATTTTTTTTTATAAATAAATAAATACCACTTAATTCAAATGATAAGGACTTTATTTATTAATATTATAACGTACAAAGAAAACATATTTCTCTTTATTCAAAAATATTGATTCAGTACTATTAAAAGTTAATCTATCTCCTAGTAATTTACCGTTACTTAGAATTACATAAAATTACCAAGCATACTATATTTAAGTTAAATAGGACTATCCCTGAGGAAAAAATCTGATAAATTCTTATAAAAAAAACAATCTATCAGAAAATGGTCTGCATTTGTCCACGGAAAACCTTGTTATAACTGATAAAATTATTTTCTGATAACGAGTTCGTCAAAAAAATTTTGCTCTCAAGATTCTGATAAAATTTATCAGAATATTGAAATAGTTATAATTGAAGTTAGGCAGATATGAGTATTTATAAGAAACCATGTTTATCAGATCTAATAGAAGAATATCGTTGGAATAATTGTATCAGATTTCACTTATTAATAAACTGGAGTTACAGTTTTTATGAGAAAATTGTTCCCAACTTTCTCTGTTAAATTTCGAAAAAAATTGTTGGCGGATTTTGAATACAAAATTTATTGTATGAGATTGATTCAGATAATTAGTTCAGATTGTTTATCAGAATTTTCATGAGATTTTTTACGAGAAAATAAATATAAACTTCTAACAAAGAATACGGGGCCTAAAAACAATCTTTACCGTTATTTATAAGTAAAATAAAATATTGATAATTACTGTTAAATTAACGAGGATAATTTTTATACCAAATTCAAGAAAATTTATCATAATAAAACTTTATGCAGCATCTCCAAGTATTGACTGCAATTAAAAAAAAATATTCATGAAACTAGACCAGCTTTATTAGAAATAATCGTTTTGATATAATTATGACTATAATAAAAAAGTGTAAATTTTAAATAATTATAATATAATCAAATATAAATTAAATTAAAAAATGCATAAAATTTTTAGTCTTCTTTTTCAGAAGAAGAATTATTTTTCTCTTCATCTTGTTTATTATTGTCAGAATTTTCATTATCATTAATTTCTTTCTTTTCTTCTCCATCCACCTTCTCAGGAAACTTTTCATCTTTCTTTTCTAATTCTTCTCTTCCATCGCTTTCACTCAATTTTTTCTCCAACTCTTCTAAATTTTCATTACTATTTTTATCACTAATGTTGTCGTCGGATTCCTCGCTTTCGTCTTCGCTACTAGAAGCTACAGTCTCTTCTTCAAGGTCAGAGTCATCTTTAGCTTTCAACTTTTTCTCCTCCTAAATTCAAAATGGAATTTTACTACTTTTTAAACCCAATGCTTGTATATTCAATTTTTAATTATAATAATTTACAATTTCATTTACCTTTAGCGGACGTTTTGACTCAGCTCGACTGTCAGTAATTTTGCTACTTACATAAGAGTAAAAAGCTTTGATTTCTTGATCATATTTGTGATTTGGGATTCCTGACTCCTTGAGATAATATGAATAAATATCTGTAATTAAATTTTTCCACATTATTATTTTGATCAGCTTAGATTTGACTAAATATGAACAATGTTTAAAGTCATCCATGCATGCAACATTATTAGATTTTTTCCCGAAGATATGATATTATGTTTAGAGTAATTTATTCAACACTAGATATAAATTTTCTAAACTAATTTAATTAAAACATTAATTGATGTCAATTGCCAAAAAACGAATTCATTACTATAAAATAATTATTAAAATTTTTTACTTTATACCTTTTACGGCTTGCAATCTTATTGGATCTAGTGCCGGTTTTTGTTTATTTTGTTTTATTTTATTGGACTTCGCTCCATGAACACTGCAAGCCTGCAATTCTTCAGTTGTGAATACAGCCATTATTATTTTTCTTACGAATTGAGAAGCACTTTTAGCTCTACTAATAGCCGTCAAGTAAGAGTTTTTGGCCACGTAAACACCTTGGCCTAGATGAATCTAAAATAATTTTTAATTAAAGTTATAAGTTTTCTAATTCTGCAAGAATAGAAAATAATACTAAAAATACTTACACTATTATCGGACACCCGAGTGAAACCAACTTTAGGGAACCCAGTTTTTTTTTCCAATTCAACTGATTCGCGATTTGATGGCGTATCTATAAAATAAATTCATTAGTATCAACTTTAATTAACTAACTTTAAAAAAAAAAAATAGAGTGCAAAACAAAAAATGTTTCATTAGTTTCATGCAATTCACTCATTTTCAATGATAATTTTAGATTTTTAACTTTCCTATTAATTTAACTTAAAAAATGAATAAAAAAGAAAGTATTACAAAAATCTGTAAATAAACTATTGGCCTTGTCATGATAAAATAAAAGTTTTATATTGGCGTCATACGCAAAAAAAAAAAAATTATAAAATTCTAATTACAATTAATAGATTTTGTGTATTGATTAACATTATTCTATAATTAAATTTGCAAATCGAAAATATCTAATAATTTTAATTTCATTTCTTTAAAATCGAATGCATACCTAGTGTCAATATCGAAAAATTTAATTCTACTGAAAATAATTGAAAATTATAAAATATATTAGTATACCTTTATACTCATTACAAAAGTCTAATACTTGTTGTAACATTTGTCGTTGGACTTTCTGCTCATTTCTAATTTCATGAAGCTCATGTTGCATTTGATCCATTAATGTCAGTAGTTTTTGATCCTTACTGTGATTATGTTTTTTCTTTTTTTTATCTTTTCCAGTCTTCCCACAGCTGAAAAAAACAATTATCGATTTAAAAAATATTTCGGCTGCATCAACTGTTGTTTTTCAAATATTTCTATGTTAATAAAAGGGAAAAATATAGATACAAGTGAATTCACAAAAAAGAATCAAATAGATAAATTAAGGAAAAAATATGTTAATATTGGCAGTACTACTACAATGCATCAGAAAAAGAATACCATGATTGCAATCATTTTTCCATTCTGTAATGGAAACACTTTTTTATATCTATTTACATTTAATGTTTTATGAATTTGTAAATGTGGAGCTTACGTATCTGTTTCTGGTTCAATATCCACATTGATTATCATATCATCTTTCGCGTTATCATCTTTTACTTTTGATGTACTAGCTCTGTCAAAGGCTGTTGTTAATTGCACTAAATCTTTGTTTGAAGATGGAGTAGCGTGATCTAGAAATTTCGACGACACTTCTGTAGGTGAAGGTGAAGGAGGAAACTCAATACCATCTCTCAGAGTTTTTGTTTCATTCAAATTTCCACGATTTCCGTCAAGCTTATGACTCTGAGGTACAATCATAGTAATCTAAATAAAAAAATTACAATCAATGGCCACTGTGTTACATTGATGATCAGAGAGAAACTTTTCTTATGATACGTACTGGTTTTGGAAGTTTTTCATTTTTTCGAGTAATAATAGCCTTTTTCTGTAAAACAGAATAGAAATAAAAATATTAAATATAAAATGTTTAATAATGTTACATGATAATACATTTATCTGGTTTTTTTGCAAATTAATTATCATTGGTATTTAAAAGTAATTAAAAGTGACTAATAAGGAAATCAGGAATTAAATTACAAATTCAAAACAAGATTTATTTTATCGATTTTGATTATGTATAAGAGAAAATTTTTTTCTTAAACTTACTGTAGATAATCCGGGTTCTGCTTTAATTTTCTTTGGTTTCTTTGGGTCCTTCAAAAAATGAAAAAAAAAAAAGGATATAAATTTATAGATTTGTTAGTGCATTATATATTTACGAAATAACTTTAGCAAAAAAAGTTAAATTAAATAAAATATCGTCGATTAATTTAGAGAGTATATTTATAACGTACATTTTCTTTGTTATCAAGTCCGTTTGTGCCCTTACTTCTTTTGCGCTGTAAATAAATAATAAATAATAAATAAAAAAATGATCGAAAACATTTTATAAATTGATAATATTTTTTTATCTAAAATTCAGTTTACCTTGGAAGTGTTTTACTTTTGAATATCGATGTCATTGATAGACTCACCATCAACTTCCGTACTTGATATACTACCGTTTTTTTCGGTATCAAAACACTTCTATAATATCAACATCGCAATGAAACTAAATTAAAAGCTTGCTTAGGTTTTTGTTTGTATACATCCATTTTAAGAAGCGCGGGTGAATAAAATTAACATAAATAACTAAAGTCAATAAAAATTTTTAATTAATTTTAATTGCTTCAAAGTATACACAAGTATACTGATTCGTATTATAAATAGAAATGGAATTATAATTGTATTCCTTTCAAGTATTTACTAAATTATCATTTAATCAATATTTTGTTATGTTCATTATTATAGATAATGAAAAAATTACAGTTGTTCTTTAATTCGAATTTGCTAAAAATCCGATAAGTATTTTAATGGATTACGTGTTAATATAGTATTAAAATAGATATTGATTTATGAAATTTTTAGAACATATAAATTGTAATAATAATATGCAGAAAAGAGTTTGATCATCACACGTAACATGGAGTTTTATTATTAATCAACATAAGTTTACATGATAGAATCATATATTTCTTTGTGTAGTACAATAAATTATGAAAAATGTAAATAATGATTAGGTATAGCTGTTATCAATTTATATTTAGAATATATGGGAAAAAGCATATATATTGAGATTGTTCAATTTCAACAAATATAACTTTTTCTTTGAAATTAGAAATGCACATTATTATTGAATCATTTTCGCAACTATTGGTAATACGATGAATATGATCTATTTCAACATTACCAATTGAATAAGGACTAATATTCAAAGGACGCCCATAAATATAACATTATTCTTTAATCACGATTAAATGATGAATGCGAATTATTTGACCCGACTGTAATTGTACACAGGTATCATTTGTTTTTGTAGCTCGGGTATAATTTGTACTGTGAATTACAGTTTTTTTGTAAATACACTTCTTATAAGCATGAATTACAACAGTATTATCGTTAATAAGACTTTTGATTTTGTTTTGAATTTGTTCATGTATACGTGTTTTACCTGCTAGGACAAGTTCATCTGAAAGTTTAAGGAAATCCGAACAAAAACAGTTTCACTGTAAAAAATTGCGCCAAGTCCACGTTCATAAAACTCATCTCAATAACATTCGCACTTTAGAAAAAAAATAATACGCGTTTCAATAATTTTTATTCTTTACAAAAAAATGTAAAATACAAAAAAAATACCAAGAAACCGTCATCATGTTGAAAAAATTGAAAAAAAATTTGTTGAAAATTTAAAAATTAAAGAAAAAAATTTTTATCGTACTTGGCGCGCGTCATTGAGTAACCCAAATTTTTTCGGACGAATCACAACTCGAGAAAAAACAATTTTGCCTGAATATACTTATACATATATATATATATATATATATATCGATATAATTATGTATAGTTATATGTAACAATAACTTATATATGTGTATATGGGTTATTATAAGTCAGGCTTATCAGATTATATATGATTTTGTATATAAATATACATAGACTGACATTAATCAAGTATGTACTTAGGTTCAATTTTATATAAGTCGACATTTGGTTGTAAATACTTATATATAGGTATATAAGTATATATACATATATATATATATATATATGTATACAGATATAGATATATAGATATATATATGTCGGAGATAATATCGAGCTGGGTTTTTCCAGAGATTGGAAATTCCCAATATTTTAGTTTGTCTGTTAATTTTAAGCAAAATTGTAAAGCATAGAATATTTAGATATTATTTACGACTTAAGCTGATTATATTTTTTATGGTTATGACGATGGGCTTAAGTCCGGAGTGACAATGGTCACCAAACGTAGCCGAGGTCACAGGATAGAAGTAAAAAGTATATAGTTAGAAATATCGACAGACAATGAGGGCTGTCGAAATATTTTTGAGTGAATAAGTACTTAGGGTACTTGGAACAGTAGTTCTCGTTGAGCATTGATCAAGTAAAGATCGCATACATCCTGCTGACCCCGGATTCGTTCTCGGTCTTATTTCCTCAACGTCTTTAACTGTTATATCAATCGTAGTAAAATATTTGTAATTAAATTTATTATTTGTACGAGTTAGTGTACGTTATATTCCAAATCAAAGTCTTTGTTATATTTGATTATTGTGAAATAAATAAAGATGGCTGATAATGATCCAAAGGACTCTAACAATGCCCAAACCACTCTTCCTCCGACATCAGAAGTGGGATCTGGATCAGCTACGGGTTTTTCTCCTAATCAATTCCAGTTGCTAATGGAAATGCAAAATCGGAATTTGATAGAGTTAATGAAGGTTGTAACAAAACCAGTGTCCACTAATCGCAATATGTTGTCACGGGGCTCCTTCATTATCCGTTGAAGGTCCTCACCCTAGCCGCGGTTAGTTATCGACGGATCACTGGGCGCTGTGGTCTAGGATGCTCGCGCAGTAACAATAAAAATTAACATAAGTTTCGGGGCCTAGAAAATAAGCGTTCCGCGGGTGGGGATAATTCCACACCAGGGGCAAGTGAAGTTGGCGCACCGAAAAGCGACATTGTGAAGCCGGAGCCCGAGACACCAGCACGAGATCTTGGAAAACAGGTAATTATTTATTTTCCTCTGAGTTTCTTGTGGAACCTTCAGAGCGATTAATTGAACATTTATAATTGATATTTATTGCTAGGCATTTAGCCAGCCTAAATATCCTCCAATAATTATTCTAACTATCCTGAATTTCCAGATTTAATTCACCGTTGACTAAATCCCGAGCTACGACGCAATTAACCAGATCCGAGATACCTGATAGAGCTGTGTAATTTGGCGGACAAAATTTGCCTAGACCGAAGGCCACAGAAACGACAACGGAAGCCGAATTAAAAGAAAAGAAATCGCCAAAAATTTCTCAGGTACAGAAAATTTAACCTCGGTAAATTATTGCGTCGCTCCCGGAAATTCTAGGCACAGGCCAGGTTCCGTCTTCCAATCACCCTACTTGATTAATTAATTAATTATCCGAATTCAAATAAAATATCTAAATTATAAGTCGAAGTTAAAATTAGTTAAAATGAAATTTAAATAAATAGAAAATTTGACAAGTCGAAAAATTTCAAAATTAAAAATAAAAGAGGTTAAAATTAAAATTAATATTTCTATAAAATTGGTCAAATAAGTTCAAGTTAAAATTTATAAAATCAGAAAGTTCAATATCGACAAATTTGAGTTAAATTGCGTCATTCATCTGAGCGAAATTCTGTCGATTAAATTTATTATAAATTATAAATTAAAATAAAACTAAAGGGAATTAAAATTAGAGATTTATCCGAGTTAGATTAAAATTGATTAATAAAATCAACAATTAAAAATAAATTAAAATTTAAAATGAAAATTATTCATTAAAATTAACTTTGGGAAAATATCAAAAATTTTTAAATAAAATAAAATTCTTTAATTTAGAAAATTACAATTGTCAAGCAGTAAATTAATTTATAAAAAATTACAAGCGTAAAATTGTCAATAGATCAAAATTGTTCAAAAACTTCGATAAATAAAATTGTCAAATTCCAGTGTGATAAGTTTCAAAAATAATGAACATAAAAATTTAGCCTTGGAAAAATTTAGCCAAGTTGACGACTAAGTCTCAAATTCTTACTGGAATTCAAAATAGACATAAGCCGATTATTCAGGCAGTTTGAATTCGAGTAAATTTTAATTAATCTAAAATTTTGGTTGAATAAAACGCTACTGTGATATTAATAACTAAGCGACCAAAATTAAATAAAATTATTTATCGAAGTCAAGTTAGGGACCGGGAAAATTGATTCCCAGGAAGTCATGTTGAAAAAAGTATTTAAGAATTTTAAAAATGATTGTTAATTAGAGTCAAGAGTGTGTTTGGATGAAATTATTATATTGTGTGTGTGTGTGTGTGTGTGGAAAATTAAATTTACATTATATACTCCTCGTTCACGGGCTGTCGAGGAGGTTAGTATTAGCAGGTTGTCGACTAGTGTCATGGTATCCTCCTCTGTCCTAGTCGACTTCAGGTTCCTTAGTCCCGTAGTGAGGGTCCGGGCGACAGCGAAAGGGCTAAGGACGGTTTGAACCTTGGGCAGGGGTCCGGGCGACCACCCAAGGTCAAATCTAGAGTCTTAGAGCGTGAGGGTCCTGTGGACAGCGCGACTTAGGTAGAAACTGCGGTATAGACGCTCCATATGAGGGTACCGTCAGGAATAAGCAACTATGATAGAAACTATGATATAGACGCTCCTTATGAGGGTATCGTAGGAATAAGAAACTATGATAGAAACTACAGTATAGACGCTCCTTCAGAGGGTACTGTTAGGATTAAGAAAATTTTTCGGGTATGTGAGTGTGTGTGAGAATTAAAATAGAATTTAATTATGTAAAATTAAGAAAATAAATTCATGATCAATGTCAAATCTACTTGTTATTATTTATGTCAAATTTTTATGATTTCTCTCGACCCTGTGATATCTCTCTTGCTTGGACCGGTTCTGGAAACCGTGATAAAAATTCCAGTGGCGCCCTTAATTATTAAATTTAAATAAAGGGGTGACCAAGGGACGGTACCAACCCGTTACATTGGCGCCCAACGAACAAAAGACCTGTTGAGAAATTATAATTATATTTTGACATAAGTAATTGCAAAAAAAAAAAAAAAAAAAAAAAACTTTCAAAAGTTTTTTCAAAATTTTCATAAATTTAACTAATATTAATAAAGAGGATAAATATTTAAAAATATAATACATAGAAATAACTCAACGATTAAGAATAAACCGAAAATTTATTCAAAAGAAAAATTTAGAAAACTAAAATTAGACACTGAAAATAAATTTAAGCAACAGATTAAAATTCTTGTGGAGTGAATAACAGTGACCATGACATAAACTAAGTCTAAAATATAAATTCTTGAAGTGATTAAACTAACGTGAATACCTCGAACTTAAAACGTAATTCTCGTGTTAAATTTACATCCTCGTTTTAACGGATTTTTAGCAGATTAAATAAAATCTGACAAATAACAAAATATATTTGATCTACAGAAACAACTAGATAGACGATGAGTGGACAAAACGGAGTCAGAACAAGGTCCCAAGGTCTATCAGACGAAGAAACAGAAGATTGCAACTTACCATTGATAAACAGCGGCCGTGATGACAGGCAGACACGCGACCGGGGAAACCCAGGAAGTTTAGAAACAGTAACATCTGGAGAATTTGAAAGACAACAACTTGAAGAGGCAAGCAGATTTCAAAATATGTTAACTATTGATGAAACAAACGAGGATGTACAACGGAATAATACCGAAAATATTCAAAATAACCGCGAGAACACTCAAGATCAAGCACGTAACGACCAGGGAAATCACAACTCAACGTCAAAAAGAAGATCTACAGGACAAAACGTGATGTTCTCTGATGAAGTAAACGAATCACACATTGATGACTCAGGACGTGGCATGAGAGAATGGCTAGACAGGATGACACGAGAGTCACAACGGGTCAATGAAATGACAGCACATCAAAGAACTATCAACGAACAGAATAAAACGTTGATAGAACAACTGAGGAAACAAATTGGAGAAACACCGAGAATGAACGTGACGTTGTCACCAGTAGACTGGAACGCGACGGAACTAAATCTACGCAGATCAACCGTCAACCAGGTAGCCGACGGTCTAGGGGGAGGGGAAGTATTCTACTCTCCTAGAAACTCGTCGCGTGAACCGTCACCACGCAGAATTCAGCAACAACTCTCAGTCGTAGACCAACAAAACATAAGAACAGCACACCAGCAACAACATCAGTCCACAAATCCACAGCAGTCGAGCCAAACAGCCCAGTTTACTCCTGAACAGCTGACACGATTGATTGACCAACTTCTTCAGCTACAATCAACTCAACAACAAGCACAGAGGCCACCAACAGCTCCAACTAGAGCTAACGTAAATCAACAAGGGTATAATCCAGCGGATTTTCACCAGGCAGCCTTTCCCTATGGGAATGCGCCGGGAATACCGAATCTAACATCATCAGGAGCAAATACAAGTCAACAAAGACCATATTCCGCGACTTTTCACCAGACAACCTTTCCCAATGGGAATGCGCCAGGAATGCCGAACGTGACTCCAATATTTACCTACGGCAATAACCGTTGGAAAGACATCAAGGACAGTTTTCAGATGGCTGGACTGAGTTTTCCTCAACCTGGGTTATCAGCAAACGATTTTGTGAACGCCTTGGAAGCTCGAGCACTCCGCGAAGGGTGGACTGAGGCAGAATTGCTCCGAGTGGTGAGCCATACACTAAAAGGACCTGCTGCTAGATGGCTTGACACGAGTTACTACAGGTGGTCAAACTTTGCCCAGTTCAAGGAAGAATTTAGAAAGGCTTTCGGCAGCTCAGCAACTGACCATCAGTTCCTCATGGAAATCAGCAGAATGAGGATGCTACCAGGTGATAATGCAACTGAATTCGTCCTGAATGTACAGCAAAAGTATCAGGCAATGATGGCTCCCCCGCCAGCAGCCGAGCAAGTAGCGTGCATTCGGAATCACCTGACCGATGAACTGAGGACTCTGGTATTTGCCAGACCTGTATCCTCATATGAAGAACTATTAAATGCGATCCATGAAGCTACACGCTGTCTCGAAGAGGCTAGCCAGTCTCTCTCTCTGAATAAAGCAACAAAACATGCCGAGAAACCACGTTTTGGCATGATACAAGTCCAGCCTGAGGAAGTAACGCCGGAAGTAGAAGAACTGGAATTTCCAAGCTTCAACGCCATCATGGCTCCAGGAGTGACGATGTATGATAGTCGATATGGGGTCCAACGCCGGAATAATAACCAGGCATACCATTCTGCGTCATATCAACCTCGATACGCAACACCGTATAGACCAAGAGGTCCCGGAGGACAACAGCTACCTCCACCAGCGCAGTTTGCTCAGCCAGCCCCCCAGGTCGTCAACCAGACTCAAAATGTAGACAACATAGGATACCAAAGTATCCCATACCCGAGAGGAGCTAGACCATGCTTCAACTGTGGTATACCTGGACACATGTTTGAAGTATGTGACAACCCCAGGCGAGAAGTTTGTAATCTTTGCTATGGCATTGGTCATACTCGACATAATTGTAATATGGTTATCATCATGCCAGAAAATCAACAACCTAGAACCACAGAAAGACCGGGAGAACCAAAAGCACAGGCTAATCCGAGTTCTTCCCAAGATAATGTAAAAAACGCCTAAGGGTGACCCATGACTTCCCCCTGGGTCCACCTGGAGAAGCTTCAACAAGGGGGAATGACATTGAGGCCTCTGAGAAATTGTCATCGGTATCAGAGGAATTCTCACCGCTCAACCAAAGTGAAGACGAGCAGGAAGTACAAGACCCTGATTTAAATATCACCAGAGTAGAGGAAAAACAGGCAGACAGTTTAACTGTGCCGTTAGTTCCTCTACTTGAAGGAGCTTTTAGTCTCTCTGAAATTGTCGACCAAATTAACTCCAGTGTTACTGATGAAGACCAGGCTCTCCAGTTACTCACTCAGGCAGTCCAGATGTTAGAAAATCCTCTACTTCCAGCTGATGAGGTAAGAGTAGAAAGTCTAAACACTAATAATAAAATCCTTTTAGGCCAATTAAATACAGACGACGACCAAGATGACGAAGATGAGTGGGAAGAAGAAGTCGATCCTGGTTTTGAACCAACTGAGAGCGTCCCGGTGCCGCCAGAACGAGTCTTGGATCCAGTCCCCGACTCTCCAGAGCAGGCAGACCGACCGACGCCGACAGCCGTGGCAAGACAGGCCTTTATCCCCCGCATTTTTCAAGGTTGTCCACTACCAACTGCAATCCAACGCAGGCTAGCGAGTCGCAGGAAGTTTATCTCTGGAACTGGCCCTCAGGCTCCAACCGTGACCGCTAGGATCCCTGTATCCATCTGGATTTTTGGCGTCAAACTAAATGGCATACTAGACACAGGCAGTGAACGTTCCTACATCAACGCGAAAGTATATGAAGACATCAAGGAATATGCTTCAGGTGAACTGAGGTCTGACCAGACGAAACGAGGCATATTATTGGCCAACCACACCTTGTGCCAGAGTGCTGGTGGAGCACCATTTATCATACAGATCGGATCTGTCGCTGGTGAGCAATACTTCAGTGTCTTGCCGAACCTTGGACACTCAGTGGTATTAGGCATGGACTTCGCCCTGGAATTTTCAGTCCAGATCGACTGTCCCAGCCAAACCTGGAAGTTCAAGGACAGCTCCGAAGTACACCCGTTTGAAGTCATCAATTGTAAAGAAAACTTCGCCAGTCTCAACAGCATAACCTCAGATCAAGAACAACAACTCCAAAATTTCCTGGAAAAAGAACTGAAGAAATTCGAGGAAGAGCCCAGTACTGGTCAGACTCACATCATCGAGCATGAGATAGTCCTGAAGCCAGGAGCTGAACCAGTACGCATTAAGCCATACAGGAGGAGTCCAATCGTGAACCAGGAATTAAACCGGCAGATTGATGAACTTCTCGAGAAAAAATATATCCGCCCAAGTTATAGTGTCTGGTCATGTTCACCACTCATGGTAGAAAAACCTGGAAACAAATGGAGATTCTGCGTCGACTATAGGCCGTTAAACAAAGTGACTTTTCCACCAGCCCATCCACTTCCAAATATGCTCAGGATTTTAAGTGCTTTACACGGGGCTGTATTTATTAGTACGATGGACTTGAAAGAGGCCTTCCACCAGATTCTTATGGCCACAACGTCAATTCCTCTTACGGCTTTTTCAGCCGAAGGCAAAGGACAATTTGAATGGCTTCGCATGCCTTATGGACTAGTTGGAGCCCCGAGCACTTTTCAGAAAGCTATGGATGTAGTCAAGGAAAAATTTTGCCAACTCCTAGTGGAACGAGAGTTACCACTGAAATGGGCTGAGCAAGTCTTCGCCTATCTAGATGATTGGGTGGTCATCAGCGAAACTTTCGAGGACCACTTACGAATTTTGTCGCTTCTACTAGAAGTTTTTCGTCATTTCGGACTACAAATCAACCCAGACAAGTGTAAATTTTGCAGACAGGAAGTCAAATTCCTAGGCTTCATAGTGAATGAAGAAGGACTACATCCAGACCCAGAGAGGATAGCTCCAATTGTTAATTTCCCCAGGCCTACTAGCCGGAAACAATTGCGTAGTTTCCTCGGCCTAGTTAATTGGTACCACAGACACCTTCAGAACGTCTCAAAGGCACAAGGACCTCTCAATAAATTGACAGGTGTAACTACAGAGTGGAAATGGGGCGAAGAAGAAGAGAAGTCGTTCCAGGAATTGAAACTAGCGTTGATAAATGCCAAACCTCTAGCTGTACCTAGACCAGGGTTACCATATTTTCTGTACACCGACGCTAGTGACACTGGATTGGGGGCTTTTCTCGTCCAAAAGGATCCAGAAACTGAGAAAGAATATCTGATCATCTGTTTAAGCAGACAACTCCGAGGGGCTGAAACTAGGTATACGACCACCGAAAAAGAATGTTTAGCCGTAGTGTGGGCCGTAAGGAAACTGAGGTGTTACCTCGAGGGCGCACCCTTCACAGTTGTGACGGACCATGCATCTTTACAATGGCTACATTCTCTCCGGGACCCGAATGGTAGGCTGTCTCGGTGGGCTGTCGAACTCTTCACGAACCAAATCTCTGTAAAATACCAGAAGGGCACCGTAAACGAAGGACCTGACGCTCTGTCTCGGCTATATGAAGACAGACTCCCGGAAGACTGGCTGGAGGTCAAAGACCAGCTGAAAGACATCAAATTAGTACACATACAAGCTCTGGACTGGTATGATTTGAAGAAGAATAATGTCCGCAGGAATCCAGGAGACTTCCCTGAATGGAAAATAGAAGACGACCGTCTTTATTATCACCGGCCTGACCCACAGAAGTCGATCCTCGATGACGATAGCGCCTGGAAGTTGGTCCTGAAAGAATCAGAGGTTCTCCAAGTCTTAAAATCTAACCATGAAGAGCCAGATGCGGGTCATCTAGGCAGAAATAGGATGTACGAGCGGCTTAAGGTGTCATATTATTGGCCAGGCATGTATAAAGACGTTGAGGACTTCGTGGAGGCTTGCGACACATGTAAGCGAGTGAAGTATGATCAAACTTCCCGAAAAGCACCATTCCAGACCAGACAGCCAATTAAACCATGGGCAATAGTGGCAGCTGACGTCATGGGACCCTTTCCGAGGTCAAAACGAGGTAACGCATACGTCCTGGTAATACAAGACTTATACACGAGATTTTCAGAGTTCCATCCACTGCGTCGGCATACTGGGAGTACCGTGTTGGAAGCCTTCAGGAAGACATTTTCACTCCGAGGCTATCCACTCTTCCTAGTGACAGATAACGGCAAGGAGTTCGTGAATGGACAAATACAAGATTACTTGAAGGAAACTGGAGTCCGTTTTTCACCAATAGCGGTCCAGCACCCTCAAGCAAATCCTGTTGAACGCCTAAATCGCACGCTGAAACCAATGATCAGAGCATACATTGAGAAAGACCAAACTGAGTGGGACCAGCACTTAGGAGAATTCCAACTGGCCTACAACAGTTCATACCATGCCTCTCTTCGATTGTCACCCTATTTCCTTGTTCATGGACAGGAGCCGCGTCTAGCAGGCAAACCGACAGAACTAGAACTTGAAGATTTCAGTCAAGATAACCCCGATTGGGCCAAGAGGATCCAACGACTCGACGAACTGCGTCACAAAATTGAGGCTAACATGAAGAAAGAGGCCGAGAAACAAAATAAAAGTCAAGACCAAGAAATCCAGTTCCCGGACATCCACGTCGGTGACTTAGTATACTACCCAAATAGGAAACTTAGTAATAAGTCTCAAAATTATTCCGCAGGGTTAGGAGTTAAATATCTAGGGCCAGCAATAGTTCATAAGTTAATTAGTCCTATAGTAGTTGAGTTACGCAGTGATACGGGAAGACGGCTTGGTAATCACTATATCCCAGACCTAAAAATCCCGCGCCGGAGTAGACGTATAACTAGAATTAAGTCTAGCTAATTAATGAACCCAAAACTAATTCCAAATTGTTTCAGGCATGAAGAGGTTGAACGAGAGCAATCGGCAGGCAGACAGAGGTGGCCGCAGTCGCTCTCAAAGAGGGAGAAGCAACCAGCAGGCAGGTAGAGATGGCCGCAGTCGCTCTCAGAGAGGCAGAAACCACCAGCAGGAAGACCGCCAAGTAGATGTGTCATCACATCAACGTGGTGAACGACCGCCAAACGGCAACCAATTAACCAGAGGGAAACCAGCCAGGAGAGATGCCGCGCCACACGTTGAGGGTGAGATGGGGCAAAAGGCTCGCTTGAGGAGGCTCATGAGGAGAGCTCACCTTGCTAAAATCCTCAAATCTGGCCAGGCGGACCCCGAGCTTGCTTGGAAGCTATGGAGAAAAGCTGCGACGGTCGAGGAGTTAAAGAAATGGGGAGACCGGAAAACTCTACTCCCCCCGATGCCCCCAGAACTCGAAGAAGATGTAAAGAAGGTCGAGTCAGAGCCAGTCTCTGACATTCAACCCGAACATCAGGTTGCTACATCTTCTCGAGGAGGACACCACTCACCGATCCTACCACCTAGAGCAGACCCATCTTCCCCAGTAACTGGACCGTCCTCAGTAGCTGATCCAGTGCCTACAACTGTACCGATACCGAAGCCTTTTACTCCCTCAGATTATCCCTCTCCGAACCCGTATTTCTATACACCTATGACACCTGGCAGACCCTGTTTCCCAAGGCCAGTCACGGAGCCGTTACTACTCCTGAGGCCTATTGCACCTGCACCTCTCACACCTCGGCCCATAAGCCGATACTTCGTGCCGATTCTCCACCCTGTCCCGGCTAGAGGAGTCTGGAGACGTCTGGGACCTCCTGTGAACATCCCAACAACCCGAGAGACGCCTGAACCGACTCAAAATTTGGAGTCGACTCCTACCGTTGAAGTAATCCAGCCGGCAGAACACCTAGACCAGGCAGAAGGGTTGGAGCCAGTTGTGTCTCAGATGTCTTCACCAGGACAAGACAAGCCCGAGATTTCGGAACAAGAGCTCGAGCCAGTTGTGTCTCATATGTCTTCCCCAGGACAAGACAAGCCCGAGACGACAGAACAAGAAGTCACGCCCATTTCTGACTCTCGAGAGACTAACAAGTCTCCAACTGATCCAGTCCAGTTACCAGCTGTGCCAGAAGGTTGGCAGGATGAAGCCGCTGCCTTGCCAGGACCACTTCCGTTCCCAGAGAATGCTATCCCGGAACCAATGATAGATCAGAGAAGGGAAGCTGCGAGACGGGAAGTCCTGGTTCGCCAACTGAGGCGCAGAAAGAAGAAGAAGAAATCAAAGAAAAATCGAGGACCACGCCAACTCCAGCCCGATGACTATGAGTCAAATCCAAACTCACCGAAGGAACCTGACTCCGGGAATGAAGAAGTCCCTATTTTTGATGACCGAGTACCTGAAGGACCCGAAAACGAGGACCTACTGGTACTCGACGACGATGAGGGATTCGATGAGGATGTACCTGACGAATAAATAAATAACATCTTCACTCCAAATAAAGCTTTATTCTTGGTCTATTCCCTGAAGCTGCGAACATCTGGGACCACCACGCCCTGGTGAACGTCTGGCAGGGGGGAATGTCACGGGGCTCCTTCATTATCCGTTGAAGGTCCTCACCCTAGCCGCGGTTAGTTATCGACGGATCACTGGGCGCTGTGGTCTAGGATGCTCGCGCAGTAACAATAAAAATTAACATAAGTTCCGGGGCCTAGAAAATAAGCGTTCCGCGGGTGGGGATAATTCCACACCAGGGGCAAGTGAAGTTGGCGCACCGAAAAGCGACATTGTGAAGCCGGAGCCCGAGACACCAGCACGAGATCTTGGAAAACAGGTAATTATTTATTTTCCTCTGAGTTTCTTGTGGAACCTTCAGAGCGATTAATTGAACATTTATAATTGATATTTATTGCTAGGCATTTAGCCAGCCTAAATATCCTCCAATAATTATTCTAACTATCCTGAATTTCCAGATTTAATTCACCGTTGACTAAATCCCGAGCTACGACGCAATTAACCAGATCCGAGATACCTGATAGAGCTGTGTAATTTGGCGGACAAAATTTGCCTAGACCGAAGGCCACAGAAACGACAACGGAAGCCGAATTAAAAGAAAAGAAATCGCCAAAAATTTCTCAGGTACAGAAAATTTAACCTCGGTAAATTATTGCGTCGCTCCCGGAAATTCTAGGCACAGGCCAGGTTCCGTCTTCCAATCACCCTACTTGATTAATTAATTAATTATCCGAATTCAAATAAAATATCTAAATTATAAGTCGAAGTTAAAATTAGTTAAAATGAAATTTAAATAAATAGAAAATTTGACAAGTCGAAAAATTTCAAAATTAAAAATAAAAGAGGTTAAAATTAAAATTAATATTTCTATAAAATTGGTCAAATAAGTTCAAGTTAAAATTTATAAAATCAGAAAGTTCAATATCGACAAATTTGAGTTAAATTGCGTCATTCATCTGAGCGAAATTCTGTCGATTAAATTTATTATAAATTATAAATTAAAATAAAACTAAAGGGAATTAAAATTAGAGATTTATCCGAGTTAGATTAAAATTGATTAATAAAATCAACAATTAAAAATAAATTAAAATTTAAAATGAAAATTATTCATTAAAATTAACTTTGGGAAAATATCAAAAAATTTTAAATAAAATAAAATTCTTTAATTTAGAAAATTACAATTGTCAAGCAGTAAATTAATTTATAAAAAATTACAAGCGTAAAATTGTCAATAGATCAAAATTGTTCAAAAACTTCGATAAATAAAATTGTCAAATTCCAGTGTGATAAGTTTCAAAAATAATGAACATAAAAATTTAGCCTTGGAAAAATTTAGCCAAGTTGACGACTAAGTCTCAAATTCTTACTGGAATTCAAAATAGACATAAGCCGATTATTCAGGCAGTTTGAATTCGAGTAAATTTTAATTAATCTAAAATTTTGGTTGAATAAAACGCTACTGTGATATTAATAACTAAGCGACCAAAATTAAATAAAATTATTTATCGAAGTCAAGTTAGGGACCGGGAAAATTGATTCCCAGGAAGTCATGTTGAAAAAAGTATTTAAGAATTTTAAAAATGATTGTTAATTAGAGTCAAGAGTGTGTTTGGATGAAATTATTATATTGTGTGTGTGTGTGTGTGTGGAAAATTAAATTTACATTATATACTCCTCGTTCACGGGCTGTCGAGGAGGTTAGTATTAGCAGGTTGTCGACTAGTGTCATGGTATCCTCCTCTGTCCTAGTCGACTTCAGGTTCCTTAGTCCCGTAGTGAGGGTCCGGGCGACAGCGAAAGGGCTAAGGACGGTTTGAACCTTGGGCAGGGGTCCGGGCGACCACCCAAGGTCAAATCTAGAGTCTTAGAGCGTGAGGGTCCTGTGGACAGCGCGACTTAGGTAGAAACTGCGGTATAGACGCTCCATATGAGGGTACCGTCAGGAATAAGCAACTATGATAGAAACTATGATATAGACGCTCCTTATGAGGGTATCGTAGGAATAAGAAACTATGATAGAAACTACAGTATAGACGCTCCTTCAGAGGGTACTGTTAGGATTAAGAAAATTTTTCGGGTATGTGAGTGTGTGTGAGAATTAAAATAGAATTTAATTATGTAAAATTAAGAAAATAAATTCATGATCAATGTCAAATCTACTTGTTATTATTTATGTCAAATTTTTATGATTTCTCTCGACCCTGTGATATCTCTCTTGCTTGGACCGGTTCTGGAAACCGTGATAAAAATTCCAGTGGCGCCCTTAATTATTAAATTTAAATAAAGGGGTGACCAAGGGACGGTACCAACCCGTTACAATGTCTTTGCCGAAGTTCAATCCTGAAAATTCAAGTGCGGATCCAGCTGCTTGGTGTTCAACCGTGGATATGTGTTTCGCGGAACGTCCTCAGGAGGGTAGTGCACTTATTATCGCGTTAAGTGAAGCTCTTCAAGGATCTGCATCTTCGTGGTTATCTCAAGTATGTTATCCTGGGATAACGTGGACTGAATTTAAAGATCTCTTCATCGCGAGATTTGGTGGACTAGAAACATCGGCGGCCACTTTAATAAATTTACAAAATAGTCGTCCGAAAGATGGTGAGTGCTTGTCTTCATATTCAAGTCGTCTATTGGCGTCGCTTTGTTCAAAGTGGAAAAGTGCAAGTGTCGAAGAAATCGCGGTGTCTGTTGTACTCGCTCATCTTTCACAGTGTGATACGCGTCTTCAACGTTTATCATTTACGACAGATATTAAATCACGTAACCAACTCCAAAATGAATTGAAAGCCTTTAATTATGCAAGAAAAAGGTCCGCTCCACACCAAGATGATCGTACGGAGCCTAATTTTAAACGATTTAAATCGTTGTCATCGATTAAGTGTCATTCATGTGGAAAATTAGGACACAGAAGTGTTGATTGCCCTTCAATTAATAAAGGAAAATCAGAACGAGCATCTAATAGCCAGGTAGCCACTAGGCCTACCTCACAAAAATCCGTTGTTACCTGCTTCAAGTGTGGCGTAGTGGGACACGTTGCCTCAAGATGTCCAACATTAGCGAGTGGAGGTTCAAAAAACAACGGGAATGGTAACAACAACGAGCGTCGTGTGGACATCTGTACGGTAGCAGCTCCATCAGGATCATTGATCCATCGTGGTGAGTCGTTTTCATTTTGGTTTGATTCGGGAGCTGAATGCTCGTTAATTAAAGAAAGTTTTGCCGCTAAATTTGCGGGTAAACGTAAAAATAATTTAATAATTTTAAAGGGCATTGGAAATGTTAGTGTGAACTGTACGATACAAATTTTGTCTGAAATAACTATTAATAGCCATACGTTAGAGATACTTTTTCATGTTATTGCAGATGATTATTTAAAATGTGACGTATTGATTGGTCGTGAAATTCTTGGGCAAGGATTTGATGTAAATATAACTTCAAATAATTTTAGCTTATCTAAAAGTAAACTGATTAACGTATGTAATAAACTCGAATCTATTAGTAAAATACATTTTAATGATATTGATACTGACGTAATTAGAGATGATAAAGAGAAACTCATTTCTATTTTAAAAGAATATACCGATTCATTTATTCAGGGGTTTCCAAGTACTCGTGTTAATACAGGGGAGCTTATAATACGTTTAGTTGACCCTAATGTAACTGTACAAAGGCGACCGTATCGTCTTAGTGCTGAGGAAAGGCAGGTAGTACGGGATAGAGTAGATGAACTATTGAAGGCTAATGTTATTCGTCCGAGTTGCTCTCCGTTTGCAAGTCCTATATTATTAGTTAAAAAGAAAGATGGTTCTGATCGTTTGTGCGTCGATTATCGGGAACTGAATGCTAATACGATAGATGATAAATTTCCTTTACCCCTCATTGCCGACCAAATAGCGCGACTTGCTGGTGCTAAATTTTTCACATGTTTAGATATGGCCAGTGGATTTCACCAAATCCCTGTTGAGATAGAATCAATTGAACGTACGGCGTTTGTAACGCCTGATGGGCAATATGAATATTTGACCATGCCATTCGGGCTAAAGAACGCACCCTCTGTCTTTCAACGTGCTGTTATAAAAGCCCTAGGAGAACTTGCATATACATTCGTCATTGTGTATATGGATGATATTATGATTATAGCTTCAACTATCGAGGAAGCGTTAGACAGACTTCAAAAAGTAGTCAGTATTCTCATTAAATCCGGATTCTCTTTTAATTTTTCAAAATGCTCGTTTCTCAAAACCCAAGTACAATACCTGGGCTATGAAATTTCTGCTGGTGAAGTCCGTCCCAGCTCACGTAAAATCGAAGCCTTAACTGTCTTACCTGCACCGAGAACCGTAACTCAGTTGAGACAATTCATCGGTCTCTCTTCTTACTTTCGTAAATTTATTCCAAAGTTCTCACAGGTAATGAAACCCTTATACCGTTTGACCTCAGGTAGCAAAAAAAATATTGAATGGACTGAGGTACATGAAAATATCCGTCAGAAAATAATCTCTGTATTGACTAATGAGCCTGTACTAATGATCTTCAATCCGAACTTTCCTATAGAGTTGCACACAGACGCTAGCTCTGAAGGCTATGGGGCTATATTAATGCAAAAATTTAATGGTTCAAATAGAGTTGTCGAGTATTATAGCAAAGCTACTAGTTCAGCTGAGTCACGATATCATTCATATGAATTAGAGACTCTAGCTGTATTTAACGCAGTAAAATTTTTCCGCCATTATTTGCATGGCCGACCGTTCGTAGTAATTACGGATTGTAATTCGTTAAAAGCCTCTCAGAAAAAGGCTGACCTAACACCAAGGGTTCACCGTTGGTGGGCTTTCTTACAGACTTTTAAATTTGATATTGTGTATAGAGAAGGTAAACGAATGGCTCACGCTGATTTCTTTTCGCGTAATCCTGTTACAGAACAATTGCGTAGTAATTCAAATAAAATTTTACAGAAAAGTATAAATTTGACGGAAATTTCCGATGATTGGCTTCTTGTTGAGCAACGGCGTGACCCAGAAATTAGTAAGATAGTAATTGATTTAGAAAATGATGAGATTGCGTCCGATCTTGCTAAAACTTATGAAGTACGGTCAGGGTTACTCCACCGAAAAATCCAAAGGCGAGGTAAAACATTATGTTTACCTATTGTTCCACGTGCTTTTAGGTGGTCGGTAATAAATCATGTACATGAGTCAATTATGCACTTAGGATGGGGAGAAAACACTTGACAAGGTTTGCGAGTATTACTGGTTTGAAGGAATTACGAAATATGTTCGTAAATTCATTGATAACTGTTATACTTGCAGAGTTTTCAAGTCAAGCTCAGGCAAAGTACAAGCAGAGCTTCATCCTATTCCTAAGACCAGCATCCCTTGGCATATAGTGCACATGGATATTACAGGTAAATTAACGGGTAAGAACGATTCAAAAGAATACGTTGTCGTGTTGATAGATGCTTTTACTAAATTTGTTTTATTATATCATACTCGAAAAATAGATAGTGTCAATACTATTAAGGCTCTTAAAAATGCTATATCATTGTTTGGCCCACCGACCCGTATAATTGCGGATCAAGGTAGATGTTTCACAAGTAAAGAATTTCAAGAGTATTGTAACTCACAAAACTCAAAATTACATCTTATAGCTACGGGTTCAAGTCGGGCTAATGGCCAGGTAGAACGCGTAATGAGTACCCTAAAAGTATGTTTACTGCAGCCGAAACGAGTGGAAACTCTTGGCAAGCAGTTGTAAATGAAATTCAATTAGCAATAAATTGTACTACTAATCGAGTCACTAAAGCTAGTCCGTTAGAGTTGCTAATCGGCAAAGTAGCTAGACCTTTTGGAATGATAGTTGATCAAGACGATAAAGAAATTGATATTTCTGACGTACGGCAAAAAGCAATTGATAACATAGAAATTAATGCGAAATATGATAAGTCTAGATTTGATAAGAATAAAGCAAAGATAGTTTCATTTAAAGTAGGAGATTTTGTGTTAATTAAAAATGAAGAGAGAAATCAAACAAAGCTCGATCCAAAGTTCAGAGGTCCATTTGTGGTGACGGAAACTCTCGACGGTAATCGTTATACTTTAAAGTCTTTAATGGGTAATAGAACGTATAAATACTGCCATGAAAACTTGAGAAAAATGCCTGAATCCCATATTCCTAGTGAGTTGGATGCTTCTGATGATCAAGAAGTTGTTGATCAGGAGAGCAATGAAGACTCTGAGACAGAGTCAGAAACCACCAGGGGAGAGACTCAGCACTAATGGTAGATGTAAGGTCGCACCACTTGCTCCAAGCTGTAGGTCGTACAAGCAAATCTAGAGTGATTTGGCTAGGGTACGACTGGCCAGTTGGTGAAATGGCGGGGACCAAAGAAATCTGTTGGCCGCACTACTTGCGCCAGTCTGTAGTCGTAACTGCAAACTCAGGGTAGTTTGAATCAATTTTGTTTATCAAGATTGTCAGGGCGCGAGGGCCAGCTGGTGAGGTGGCGGGGGCCAAAGATGAAGTTCTAGGCTGCACTATCTGCGCCAGTCTGTAGTCGCAACTGCAAACTCAGGGTAGTTTGAATCAATTTTGTTTATCAAGATTGTCAGGGCGCGAGGGCCAGCTGGTGAGATGGCGGGGGCCAGAGATGTTGTAAGCTGCACTACGTGTGTCATATGTGGTTGACAATGTGGCGGGGGCTTAAGGTGTACATAGTTGAATACTATGGTGATACACAAGTTTTCTGTATATGGTATACAGTAGCAAACCATTTTGAGTGTTAGAGGTCTATACCTGTGGTGGATATGGCTTGTATTCAGTGTGAACGGAATGATGGAAAGGTATTCTCAAGGAAACGCGTAGCGTAATAAAGGTGGTCGAACGTTTTTGTCATTCTGATGAATCTCTGGACATAAGCTTTAAAAAAAAAAAAAAAAAAAAAAAAAAATTGACACGGTTTGTAATAACATGTTTACAGATGCACCCGAGGACGTGTGATCGTCAGGTTGGCCGTGTCGGAGATAATATCGAGCTGGGTTTTCCAGAGATTGGAAATTGCCAAGATTTTAGTTTGTCTGTTAATTTTAAGCAAAATTGTAAAGCATAGAATATTTAGATATTATTTACGACTTAAGCTGATTATATTTTTATGGTTATGACGATGGGCTTAAGTCCGGAGTGACAATGGTCACCAAACGTAGCCGAGGTCACAGGATAGAAGTAAAAAGTATATAGTTAGAAATATCGACAGACAATGAGGGCTGTCGAAATATTTTGAGTGAATAAGTACTTAGGGTACTTGGAACAGTAGTTCTCGTTGAGCATTGATCAAGTAAAGATCGCATACATCCTGCTGACCCCGGATTCGTTCTCGGTCTTATTTCCCCAACGTCTTTAACTGTTATATCAATCGTAGTAAAATATTTGTAATTAAATTTATTATTTGTACGAGTTAGTGTACGTTATATTCCAAATCAAAGTCTTTGTTATATTTGATTATTGTGAAATAAATAAAGATGGCTGATAATGATCCAAAGGACTCTAACAATGCCCAAACCACTCTTCCTCCGACATATATATATATATATTAGACTGGGCCAAAAAAACTGACTATTTTTTTTTTCTATCGATACTGTGAAAATATCATTCATGATGATAAAAA
>NC_058166.1:6668225-6695468 GCF_020080835.1 Cotesia glomerata | reverse complement strand
GTATCAATATAGAAGATACAACTCTGAGTTATAGTACAATTCAACGAACTCGTATGATGTTCCGCAAAGACTTAGCTCAAGGATTAAAAAATGATTTTAAAACACACGACAAATACGTCGTGCACTGGGATGGAAAAATACTACAGGACATTACTGGATCTAAATCCGTCGATCGGCTTCCAATCCTCCTTACAGCATTTGGTATTGAACAATTACTTGGAGTGCCAAAAATGGACTCTGGAACTGCAGAGAATCAAACATCGGCTATTTTAAGGACTTTGAATGAATGGAGTCTTACTCGCTATATTAAAGCGATGTGTTTTGACACAACTAATGTTAATACAGGTAACAAATCAATGATGTTTTATTATTAGCAAAATTGTATTGTTATTTTCTCAGTTCAATTTTTCTTAATAAAGCTATTAGCCCACAAAAACTAGTCAATTTTATTATGTCCGGCTAAAATAGCTGAAAACAGCTTATAAAAATTTTATTTCGAAAAATACCCAACCGGTTATTTAAGAATTATAAAGCAACTGAAACTTTGGTTTGTTTTTGGCAACAATGAATTCAAGCAAAATAAACTAGTTTCTGTGGACTAATACTTTTGGATTCAGCAAGAAAGTATTTTGACTTTTTCATTAATTTCTTCTTTAATTTTAAACTACTACAGTTTACCAATTTTAAAGATAACTTTTTACTTTTACTATACAGGTATTCACCGTGGAACATGTGTTGAAATTGAAAAAGCTCTGGGAAGAGAATTAATTTACTTACCATGTCGCCATCATATCTATGAAATCATTTTACGAAGTGCGTTTGAAGTATATTGGCCGGTATCGTCAGGACCAAACGTACCAATATTCGGACGATTTAAAAAAGAATGGGACAAAATAGATAAGACCAAATATAAAGCTGGTATTGAAGATACTATTGTCGCTGATACTCTTTCAAATAAAAAAAATGAAATATCTAGTTTCATTAAAAAATGTTTGCAAGTATGGTTAAGTAAAATTTATAAATATAAGATAAATTTATCAATTCGTTATGTAAATTTGACTGATTTTTTTTTGCTAGTTAAAACAAGCACGAGATGATTACAAAGATTTCCTGGAACTGTCACTTGTTTTTCTCGGAGAAATTCCTCAAGATCAAGTTTATTTTAAATACCCTGGTGCAGTACATCATGCGAGATGGATGGCGAAGGCCATTTATTGCTTAAAAATATTCATTTTTAGAAATGAATTTGTACTGACTCCCAAAGAATTGAATAGTCTGCGGCAAATTTGTATTTTTATAGTCATGGTTTATTTAAATGCTTGGTTTTCAACGACTTCTGCGACTACAGCTGCTAACCATGATTTAGAATTCTTAAAAAAACTTATTGAGTACAAAGAAATAAATGCTTCAATATCTTCCGCGACTTGCCACAAAATGACTCTTCATTTGTGGTATTTAAATGATGAACTTGCCATTTTATCATTGTTCGATGAAACCGTTCCACTTGAAATGAAAAAAAAAAATTGTCAAAGCTGTAAAAACTCGTGAAGCTAGGATACCTAAAGCTGAAAAATTTATAATCGATCAAAAACAACCTAAACTTGATAATGCAGAAAGACTTGAGTGACTTTGTTTCTCAAAAATCTTTGAATCTGTTTAAAATATTTGAATTACCATACGATTTTCTAGATCTTGACATTGAATTGTGGTCTTCTGATGACAGTTATCGAGAAAATCAAAATTATTTTAAACAATTAAAAGTTGTAAATGACGTTGCAGAGCGAGGAGTGGCATTAATAACCGAATACAACCAATGTTTGACTAAGAATGAAGAGCAATCTCAGATTTTAAAAAATCGGGAAGTTATTGTTTTTACCCCGTTTTGCAAAAATCGAGTTTTCATCAGATCTCGACGTTTGAAGGTCACAGGAAGCTTCCCTGACCACCCCCGCGATGTTGTCACTATGTCTGTATGTGTGTGTGTGTGTGTGTGTGTGTGTGTGTGTGTGTGTGTGTGTGTGTTTTCCCTTTTAGGGGGGGGAATCCTTTTTACGGATTCTAGGCAAAGTTGTTTGGCCTGGATATGTGGCGACTCGACGCAGCGTCATACTAAAACTCGACACTAACGCCCCTATCCACTAAACCCTAAACCCCTCTTTCTTTCTATCCTCTGATCCCCCATGTTACCGCCGTAAGGCATTTCTTCGCGGGGGGAGGAATTAGCTGCCGCTCTTCCTTCTGGTGGCTAAGATGTTATTTCTTCCTTCTAGATTCTGTCTTTTGCTCTTTTTCTCTCGATGGAACGCAGCTCTGTAAGCACTTCTGTGGCAAAAGTGTTCGTTGCATTCCAGGCAGCTTCTGAAGACAGCATTGCTTCTACGACTGACTCTGGTTGACTTCTCCTCTTCAAGATCCTCTCCAGCTCCTCACGTTGTGGATTAAAACGCGAGCACTCGAAAAACGTGCTCCGCATCTTCAGTGACTCCAGGGCAGGACGGGCACTCCGGAGAATCGTCATGCCTAAAGCGGTGAAGATAAGCCCGAAAACAGCCATGTCCTGACAACATCTGCGTTAGGTAGTAGTTGACCTCTCCGTGTTTCCGGTTCAGCCAAATGTCGATCTTTGGTATGAGACGATGCGTCCATCTACCCTTCTCTGCGGCATCCCACTGAGATTGCCATCGTGCGATGCTGTGCTGTCTTTGTTCCGTTCTGAGTTCTTCTGCGCTCAGTGTTGTTGACCTCTTTCGTTGGTAAAGGTTCCTTCTTTCTTCAGCTAGGACTCTGAGAGGTAGAGTTCCAGAAATTACGCACACTGCTTCCTCAGATATTGTGCGGAAGGCGCAAGCTACTCTTAGGGCACTCAGGCGATATACTGGTCCAGCCTTTCTCCATGCTTCTTGTAATTCTAGCGCATCGGCCCAAATGGATATTCCGTACGTAAGCACTGATGTGACTACAGTTGCCAACAATAGTCTCCTGCTCTGCTTTGGGCCTCCGACGTTAGGCATCAATCGTGCGAGGCTTGCCCCTACTACTGACGCTTTGGCACTGACGTGTTCCACTTGCTGTTTAAAGTTGAGACGGGCATCAAGCATCACTCCCAAATATCGGATATAAGGTTGTGATGTGATTTCTTGTTCGCCGACTCTAAGATTGATGGTCTCTAACACTTTCCTGCTGGTAATAAGCACTGCCTCAGTCTTATGTTTCGCCAGTTGAAGATTCATTGTGTCCATCCACTGGTTTACTTGCTGGAATGCTAGATCAAACATGTGGTGAATCTCGTCCAGGTGTTTAGCGACAATCACTACGGCCACGTCGTCCGCATACGCTACAAGTTTAATATTTCTTGGGATCTTTAGCCTTAGAAGCCCGTCATACATGATATTCCACAGCAGTGGGCCAAGAACAGAGCCCTGCGGAACACCTCCGGTGATTTCGTACTCTTTCGGACCGTCCTTTGTGTCATATCTGAGGACTCTATCCGTGAAGTAGCTAGCTACTATTTTACTTAGGTATCCTGGCACGTTCTTCTCTTGAAGAGCTTGCATAATGCAGTCCCAGTTAGCAGAGTTGAAGGCGTTTTGGATGTCTAACGTCGCCACCAGGCAGTACTTCTTCGTACCACCCTTCCATCTGGTTCCTGCAATTGCCTCCTGGGCCGTAGTAACAACCAGATTGATCGCGTCCAGGGTTGATCGTCCTTTTCGGAATCCATACTGGTTGTTTGCCAGGAGTGGATCTGCAACTGCTTCTATTCTTTGATGAATTATGCGTTCGAATATCTTACCAGCTGTATCCAGCATACAAAGTGGACGGTAAGATGACGGCTCTTCTGGTGGCTTTTTTCCTTTAGGGAGTAGAACCAGTCGTTGTTGTTTCCATTTCCGAGGAAATGTCCCTTCCTTGAGGCACGTATTGTAAACTTTCAAGAATAACGTTGGTGCTGCCTTTATGGCTGTTTTCAAGGCAATATTAGGGATTCCGTCTAGTCCCGGCGCTTTGTTATTCCCTACGCGGTTACAAGCCTCCATTAGTTCTTCTTCCGTGACAGATGGAATGTCTTCAGGGTTTAGCTGCCTTAACTGGCCGGTGAATACCGGTTGTTGAGGAAACAGCACAGTAACAATCCTCTCTAGGAGCCGCGGACACGTAGGCGACGGCATTGGCTGGTATTTCAGGTGGGCCGTGACCACCTTGTATGGTTTGCCCCATGGGTCCTTCTCCACTTCTTCGACGAGTTCTTTCCAACAGCGTCTTTTATTATCCTTGATGGCTTTGTTTAGTTCCCGACGGGCCTTTTTATACTCTGCCACCAGTTCTGCAAGGTTAGGTCGACGGAAGCATTCTTTACGAAGAGCGCTGATGTGATCGTTCCACCAGTGCACCGCGGGTCTTCTATTTATGCCTCGTTTTCGTGGCATACTGGCGTCACAAGCTTCGGTCACTCTTTTCATAAGTTCTTTAGTCTGATCTTCTGCGCATCCAGCGGTGATCGGGCCATTATCCAAAGCAGTCGTCAGCGTACCCACGTCGAAAGATTGTACTCTCCACCGAATGTGATTAGGTAACCTACTAGTTCCTCTAGTATCCTGGTCATTTGATATCTCCCAGAGAATCGCGTTGTGGTCACTGGCAGTGTAGATATCCAGCACCTTCCAGTTGAGGTTACCTCTCGCGAGGCTGCTACTGACGAACGTGAGGTCTACGATGGAACTTGCGTCTCCTTTGGTGTAGGTTGGTGTGTCACCACTGTTGAGTAAGACTACGTCTAATGCAGTAAAAGCCTCAAGTAACGCTTTACCTCGTGCGTTAGTTAGCTTGCTACCCCAGTCTACTGCCCAGGAGTTAAAGTCGCCGGCTATCGCGACTGGATGATGCTGCTTCGCGTCCTCTGTCAGTCGATCCAGAAAGTTAGTGAAGTCAACAATAGAGAGGCTAGGTGGTGCGTAGCAGCTATAGAAGCGAACGCCATCTACTGATACTGCTACAAAGCCGGCATTGCAATTATTAACTACGCTCTGGAATGGGAGCTTGCCACAGGACCAAATGACGGCCCTAGTGGTCGTGTCCGTTTCCCATAATTTGCCTTTAAGGCATTTATATGGCTCAGCTATTAGTACAAGGTCAGGCCCTAGTTCACGCACTGTCTGCAGAAGCAAGTCATGTGCAGCCTCACAATGATTAATGTTTAGCTGTAATATTTTCATGCTCGTTTATTTGTTGTCTTCTGGAGAGCTTCTTGGAAAACTGGGCATTTACTAGAACCAGCCCGGTGGGCAGTATCTGTTGAGCCGGGTTTTTCATCACATAACATACACTTTGCTTCATTAGGGCATTTAGCTACTAGATGGTCAGTTTGTCCGCACTTAAAACAGAGCTTTGATCGATCTATTCCGCTTCTACACTGGGCAGCAACGTGTCCATAGTGCCAGCATTTGAAGCATGCTTGTGGTCTTTTCACAACTCTAACCCGGCAGTTCGACCAGCCGATCTTGATCTTGCCCCTTTCTCCCAGTACTGTCTGCGCTGTTGTTATTGGTAGTGTTACTAGCGCAGTTTGGTTACCTCTGTAGGCTGGTCTGATTTTGATAGCTCCTTCCGGTATCTCAAAGCTATCTCCAGCTACTTCCTGTAACGCCGCCCGGATGTCATCTTTAGTTGTTGTGTCATCGATGTCCCGGATTTCTAATTGCTCCTGTGGGCCCTTACTGATGACTTTGGCCTCCTCTTTCAGAATACTCTGGATCGTCTTTTGCAGAGCTTGTCCTTTGTCAGTGCTCTTTCTAGAGAGCTCGATGAGCATGTCTCCGTCTCTGGTCTTGCGGATCTTATCAACCGTATCGCAGTGTGTGTGTGTGTGTGTGTGTGTGTGTGTGTGTGTGTGTGTGTGTGTGTGTGTGTGTGTGTGTGTGTGTGTGTGTGACTATGTGACTCGCTTATAACTTTTGAACGACTGAACCGATCGGAACGAACTAAACGGCGTTCTAAAGAGTTCCCCTGAACTTAGATTTCCTGAGATTTTGAACCGATTCGGACCGATAGATTCAAAGAAATCTTGAAAAATCTAAAAAAAAATAAGAAAAAAATCATTCTTGAAAGTGTTTTTTTTTGGATATCTTTTAAACGGCTCTATCGATCAACTTCAAAAACTAATCCGCTCTTAAGCTTGAAAAACCACGCCGAACGCCGCCAATCCGGTCAAAATCGGTTGATTTGTTTGAGAGATATCGTGAACGAAAGAAAACCGAAAAAAGTGTTTTTTCGGGATTACTCCGAAATTTTTGGTTCGATCAATGAAAACCTGAAAATAACTTATGAGGATGATAAAACTGCGTCGAATGCCGCCAACCGCGTGAAAATCGGTTCATTCATTCAAAAGTTATTGCGATTTGAAAATAAAAAAAATAGTGTTTTATTAAACTTCTATCAAACTTTTGAGCTCGAAGAGCTGAAAATCATACAAAAGCTATTTTTTTGAGCTCGGAGAGCTCAAAATAATACACAAATTGTATTTAAGAGCTCGAAGAGCTCTAAAACGTCATAAGTGCAATTTCAAGCGTTTAGGTATAGAATTGGCGGGAAGTTGCAGGGATGGCCTTCAGGGTCAACCGTTTTCCTAATTTTTTATTTATATGTATAATGATATTTCTAAAATAAGAACCTTTATTCCTCAAAAATAGATTTTAATTTATCTCTAAGTAATAAAAACAGACGTATAATTCTCTTTTTCTAAAAGTAAAGCTTCTTTACATCCATGAAAAAGGTTAAAAAAAGATTAAAAAACTTTAATTCAATTAATATAAGCTAAAATTCTCGTAAAAATTTCAAAAAGTCATGAATTTAATAGATAAATTTGAAAAAGTTATTAAAAAATTATTGAAATCAGAAAGCATTGGGGTTCGGATACGAATATCTTTTAAACGGTTGGAGTAATCAATTAAACATATCAGACCTTTTTTGTAGAGCGTTAAATTTCCTACAAAAATATTGCATATTTATTTGACAATTATTATTTTCCAATGTGGTAGGAAATTAATAAAAAAAAATTTTTTTTTGATAAATTCTTTGAACTTTGATCTCGGATATCTTTGAAATGGTCAATGTAATGTCTAATCGCTTATACATATCAGATCTTTTTTGTAGATCATTCAATTTCCTACAAAAATATGTATAAAGATGTGATTAAAAAATTGATTGATAATGAGATATGATTTTTTTTATAAAAGATTAACGAAAAATGTAAAACTGTGATGAGGATAATCTTCCTATCAATATTAAGAGCTCAAATTTGGTGAGAATTTTCTAGAGGTGCCTGAGAACCAACTTTTCAATTTCGAAAGTTAAAAAAAAAATATTCGATTTTTTTGAATCACTCTAATATATATATATATATATATATATATATATATATATATATATATATATATATATATATATATATATATATATATATCTATATATTTGGTAGGTTAATAAAAGAATAGCTTCACTTAAAACAAACGCAAAATACTTTGATCAATTCTACACAGAGAAAAATCAATTATAGTATTTACTATACGAAAATATTAACTCTTACTATCTGAAATGGTAATGAAATTAATTAGTCACAAAATAATAGGTGTTATTATTGACAATTGTACTAGTTACTATTAATAATGGTAACGATTACTATCGAAATAATTGTAATTATTAAAAATTATAACTGCTATAATCGAAGATGGTAACTGTAACTATCTCAGATTGTAAAAATTCTGAAAAAAAAATAATATAAATTTATTTAATTTAATTCTTTATTTGCATCCATATTTTGGTTATGAACATTTTTTCCTTTGAAATATTAAAACAAATAATACAGAATTTTCCTGTAGCTGCAACAGGAGGCAGCCATGTTGCAGCAACAGGATAAAGTCCTAATGCAGCAACAGGATTACTACTGTTATAGTGACTTAATTGTAAAATATAGTTGGTTCATTCCATGTCAAATTGACCTACAGTTGGAATTGACCCCTTTTGATTTGGATAAATTTTGATCAGGAAATTTCTTTCATCATATAACGAACTTCTGCCAGACGATAAAAAATTGAAATATTTTATTCAAAAGATATGCAAATTCAAAATTTCGCTATTTTTTCAGTTTTTTAATTTTGTTTGTGGAATATCTTGAGACACTTGGGGCTATTGAAAAAAAAAATATTTTGGAAAAAAATTTTGAAAAATGCCAAATTTGTCAAATTTTTAATTTTTGAAAATCTTCAAAAATCTCGATTGACATTAAAATCTTGGCTCAATTTATTTGGTATAGTACCTTGTACTAATCTTAAAAGACCCTGAAATTTTTAGAACTGTGTGTTTTTTTTAAATATGAATTTTTGAATTTCAAAAAAAAATTTTTTCTTGTTTTTTGCAACTTTTAAAAAAGGTAAAGTTATGCAGATACATAGTATTGTAATTTTGAGCATTAAAAAATTAAATACACGACGTCAAAATATTAAATAATAAAATAATTTTAACTTTTTTTTTTTTTTTAAGTAATCTTAAAGTCAGGCTTAACACATGATATAATTATTATTCGTCGTTTTCTTTACTTCATTTAAATTTTTCGACACCATTTATCGTCTTTTTAAGATGGAAATCCTATAATAAAATTGAGATGAAATGTATGTGGCATCAAACTATTCGTAACGTGATTGGTCAAATATATCATAAGCATGAAAATATATGCAAACTCTATAGTCAAGGCGCGCGCTTGCGCGCGTAAATTTAAATTCTAGTGATTTAAAATTTGAGATTGAGCAACATTAATGTGCAGAAATTTGTAGTCAACAAGTAGTAAACATTTGAAGTAAACAAGTATTCGATAAAACAAAACAAAATTGATATTCTCATCACATGATTTCTGATTTTTATTGGAAATTTATATTTGTTCGAGTTATTTGACGTTAAATACTGTTATTGAAGTGAAGAAACGGACAAAATATATCATGCGTTTAAAAAAATAAGAAACTATATCATGTGTTAAGCCTGACTTTAAGATTACTCCAAAAAAATAAAAAAAATTGAAATTAATTTATTATTTAATATTTCCACGCCGTGCATTTAATTTTTTTAATTTTTTTTTGAAATTCAAAAATTCATATTTAAAAATAACACACAGTTCTCAAAATTTCAGGGTCTTCTAAGATTAGTACAATGTACTATACAAAATAAATTGAGCCAAGATTTTAATGTCAATCGAGATTTTTGAAGATTTTCAAAAATTTAAAATTTGACAAATTTGGCATTTTTCAAAATTTTTTTCCGAAATATTTTTTTTTTCAATAGCCCCAAGAGATATCCCAAAAACAAAATTAAAAAACTGAAAAAATTGCGAAATTTTGAATTTGAATATCTTTTGAATAAAATTGTTTAATTTTTTTCGTCTGGCAGGAGTTCGTTATATAATAAAAGAAAATTTCTGATCAAAATTTATCCAAATCAAAAGGGGTCAATTCCAACTGTAGGTCAATTTGACATGGAATGACCCAACTATATTTTACTATTAAGTCGCAATAACAGTAGTAGTCCTGTTGCTGCAACAGGACTTTATCCTGTTGCAGCTACAGGAAAATCCTGTTGCTGTAACAGGAATTTTTCCTGTTGCTGTAACAGGAATTTTTGCTGTTGCTACAACAGGAGGCAGTCATGTTGCAGCTGCAGGAAAATCCTGTTGCTGCAACATGACTACCTCCTGTTGCAGCAACAGTTAATTTTTTTCCGTGTACCATCTATATTATTAAGAGAATATAATTAAGAGAAAATAATCTATCTCTATATTCGTAATTAATAAATGACCTTATATTTTGTGAATTATTGACATTTTTAAAGATATAAGCTCACTCCGACATTATACTCATCGAGACCTTTCATTTGAGTACCCACATTAATTTTTACATATATTTATATCTATTATATATATATATGTGTATATGAAAGATATATTAAAATGCATGTGGGTACTCAAATAAAAGCTCTTGATAATTGTAACATCGGGATGAGCTTATATTTTTAAAAAAATAGTTAAGAAATGACATAGTATCTTGTTAACAATTGATATTTTTAAAGATATAAACTTACGCCGACATTACACTCATCAAGAGCTTTCATTTGAGAACCCACATCAATTTTTTATATATTTTTAGATATTATATATATATGTATAGATGAAAAATATATCAAAAATGCAAGTGGGTACATTATACAATTAAGCTAAATTTTATTTATTATAGTTCGCAATTCTTGGCAGTCACATAGTGATTGCAAGTTGCTAGTTTTCATAATTTGTGCATTGAATTTCTTCAACAGAATGCATAACTTGAACAAGTCAATGAGTTTATTACATCTACTAGCTTTAAAAATAATATCATTTAATTCAATGCAAAAGAAAAATTACATGTAGTCAAGCTGATTCGGTGCATTTCAAAATACGATACCATCAACTGGAGCAAAGAGTATGCTCTCTTTTATTGCAATTGTTGGAGGGAAATTTTTCATTTGAATAATTAGATCATTATGATTAATAATTAGTTTAAAGCTTCATTGTATTCAAAATTTTTGCTTCAGAAGTCTTAGATATATATAATATACGAAAAATTAATGTGGGTACTCAAATAAAAGGTTTCGATATGTATAACATTGAGATGAACTTATATCTTTGAAAATATCAACTTACACGATACATGGTCATTTATTAATTATTGATATTTTGAAAGATATACCCATCTCGAAAATCATAACAGCAAAGCGTCCCGAAATGGAGGATCCGTACACACTATTTGATTTAAAAAAAAAATTTTATTTTTTAAAAAATTTAAATCTTCCAAAAACACAAATTTTCATCAAAATTCAAATTATGTTCATACCTAAAAATTTATTTTTTTTTTTCACAATAACAATCAATTTTTTTTTTCATCGATTTAAATTTCTCTTGTTTTAAGAAAAATTATATTCACTAAATTTTCTGGAAAATATAATTATTTTTATTCAATTTACTCTTATACTGAAGAAAAAAAAAGTTAATAATAAAACCTTGCTAAAACTAAGTAGAAAACTAATTTTAGTTAAAAAACTCCGTACTCGAATGTTTTCAACATTAAAATCCCAATTCACTCCCAATTTACTGAGGAATTACTCCGCTTAGAAAACTTCGGATTCACTTCGCATGCGGAGTGATTAATAACTTTACTCCTGTACTTCGAGCAATGGGAGTGAAATGAGAGTGAAATTCACTCCCTATTTTGTGCAGTATATATTTATATATAAAGTATACTTTAGTTTTTAGAGCTATACACAAAAATATAACATATAAGATTATAAATTTTTTATAGTTACTATATAACCATTTTTCACTGAATAACAGTCTATTTGAAATTTTCGAAAAATTTGTAAATTGCTTGAATCTCTTAATTACACCCGCATGCATAAAAAAATTGTTTGTGCATTTCATTGGACCCACCGATGGACATGTATTTTGACTCGCTTAATCCGAATTTGAAGTCCGTTTGGCCTGGTTACCCTCCAGATTTGAATGAAATTTTAATTTATCCGTATAGACTACACGGAAAGAAATTTTCTTTAAAAATTACTGTTATATTCATTGTAATTGAGGGACGAATGAGATCGGCTAACCATTTGTCGCTAACTGAGATAATTTTTAAATTGCTTTCAACGAATTCGTGTACCATAAATAAAATGAATTTATTCGTAATTTTTATATTAAAAATGGTAATAAATCTGGAGCTACATTACGTCCCACAAATACGGAGAATTCAATTGTAACTTTTAAGGAAAATTTCTTTCCATGTATGAATAAAATCATAGGCCTTCTTGAAACTCCGAAACCCTGTCAATCTACCCACGCAATAATACAATTTACGTAAATGAATACTTCTATGTCTCTGTTAACTCATTATGTAGGTGGATTGGCATTTTTTGTGACCCTTTAGGAGTCACGTGAATATCTTAAATTTTTTTCAAAGTTAACAGAGATATTTGAGTATTATTTTACCTCTGTGAAATAATATTGCGTGGCCGGACTGGCAGAGTTCCGGAACTCCACAAGTATCGATCTATTTTTTCTGAATCTGTAAGAGACACGTGATGCTGTTAAAAGAGAAAATTTTTGACTGACCCTATATCAGGATGTTACTTAATGACGCCAATTTTGTTGAAAAAGTGAACGGGACGGAGAGAGCTGCTTTTACATGCTACTTTATATAGATTTTTAAATTTCTTTAATTTTTAAATTTTTAGATCATATTTCATACATTAAAATATCCCTAATTTATTAACAATTGTGTTTAATAGATTTTTTTCTCATGTTTGTAACTGCAATTTTTCAAATTTTTTTTAGTTTTTAAAAATTTTTTTAAATTTTGAAACGTTAATGGGACAAAAAAACTTTAGATTCAGATTCGGTGGACTGAAATACATAAAAATCATACTCAATATGGATCCACAAAATTTTTTTCATCTCCACAATTTCGGTTTTTCATGATTTTTTTCAATTTTTTAAAATTTTTACGGCATAACGGGCTAATTCACGTTCAGATTCAGATTCAATGGATTGAAATACATAAAAATCATGATTAATTCGGGTCCACAAAAATACTTTAATAGCTGTGATTGCAGTTTCTTGCCGAATTTTACATTTCACTCAAATGTGGAAATGACGTAGCCAAACGGACTTCAAATTTGTACTCAGCGGGTTGAAATACATGTCCGTTGGTAGGTCCGATCGAATGCATAAACAACTATATTTTTTTATATGCCGGTGTTATTAAAAATTGCCGATTAAAAAGAGTGTTCGAAGGAGCTATTTCATTGATGTTGTTACCGCTTTTTTATAGATTATTTTGAAAATCATGAAAATGGAACATCGAATGTAGTTGTAGATCCTAGCAGTAACAACGATGAAAATGAGCAAATAATTAGTGCCGGTACAAGTGCTGAAGCGACTGCTAGTACTAGTACTAGTGACGACTGTACAGCGGAGGGAGATGATGATGACAGTGAAAATGAAGTTGAAGATGAACTGTCAGAGGAAGAAAAAAAAAAAAAGCAGATATGAATGATAAAGAATTTTTACTATGGAAAATTCAGAAAGGTAAATATAAAATACGAGCGAGGGCGTTCCTGTGTATGTGTCTGGGTGTGCGTCAAAATAGTATATTACACACCGAGGGAAGTAAAGTAAGAAATGTCTCAGATCACATGTAATTGTTGGCCGAGGCGAAGCCTCGGTGTGTAATATACTATTCTTAAATTAAAATATAGCATAGTATCAGATGCAAAGCATAAAAAGCATTATATGATTGATAAATTTAATTTGTTTTCTTTCGGCAACTATTATTTTTAACTTCCCGCTGAGAACTCAAATATTTAAAAAAAATTAGAAACTTCTTATTTAAACTTGTCAAATAAAAGCAATCAATTACGTCTAACGCAAAATAAACGGTTAACCACTTTTGAATTTTATTTTAAAAACGAATAACTTTAAAAGGAGTGAATTTGATGAAAAATTATAAGAGACCTTTATTGTAAAGCATGAAATTTTACTTCAGAATTACTGTTTGCTTTATGAAAAAATTGATATTTATGGTGGTTACCAAAATCCAGAATCAAAATTAAAAAATTGAAAAAATAAATTATTGTTTAAGGCTCGATAACAAAGAAACGACTCGTCCTATCTCAACTTACTAAGAGAACTTCTTTGTAGAGAATTTAATTTTCTTCAAGGATATGGAATGGAAAAATTTTTAAAATTGATGATGTACGACTTTGGTGTAAATAATGCAGTAGCTGTTGAAAAACTAATAGTGGTAACGATACACCTCTTAACATGATTATTAAGGGCTGAAACTTTCACGATAATTTTTTTTTCATTATCATGAACGATATTTTAATAGTACCGTTAAAAAAAAAAATAGTCGTTTTTTTTTTTTTGGCCCAGTCTAATATATATCTATATATGATCAAACTTGGTGACATTCAAAAGAGATTGACAACACTTAGATTTCTAATACAATTTGAACCGATTTAAACTGGTAGATTGTGTGATAAATCAAAAAATGTCTCCGTGAAATAAATTTTGAACGGTTGTACTGATCGATTTTGAAAAGTAATCAGCTTTTAATCTTTAAAAACTATGTTCATCGCTGCCAATAACGTCAAAATTGTTAAGTCCGTTCGAGAGATATTGTTAACAAAAAAATTTGTTTTTGACACAACACTTGAATTTATTCTCAGATTGTATCTGGTAAGGTTTATTAACTATTAGAGCTTGAACACGGTGGTAAACGACGATGTTTTGATATACTTTTGAGCTTCAAAAGCTCAAATATTCATATATTTTGATATAAAAATTATAATTTTGAGTTTGAAAGGGTAGAAAATATATATTAAAACTAGCTGTTACCCTCCCGCTCCGCTGGGCGCTTGATAGAATTGTATTTTTAGATGTAGACTTGAAATTTAATTGGAGTATTGTTTGGACTTGCACAGATTCCAAATTCCATTAAATTGGCCTGTATCTTTTATCCATGTGATTATTCTAGCTGAAATTCATTGTAGATTTTTTTTACTGTAAGATTTAATTTTTTTTACTTTTAATGCTAATAATAATCACTTTCATTAATAGTTATGGCTGCCTCGGTACCCTTGGAAAATATTATGGATGTAGAAGAAAATGATACTCTAAGCAACAATGAAAAAAAACAAGGAAAATGAAAATGAACTGATTATAGACAATGAGCAAAATGAAGAATCTGATACTGAAGCATTTCAATCGAATAACAGTATAATGAACATAATAATATTGATAATATTGATAATAATAATAACAATAATAATGTTTATAGGGGAACTGAATAATTTAGCAACAGAAACAGAAAAAGACAGAATAACTGTGAGGGAGATACAACATATTTCCGAACATAATGTTACGGAAGCAATTTACAACGACAATTCTGGTAATTACATAATTACATTGATAAGAAGTTGGCTTGACTGAAGTGAGACGATCTTATATCAAAAATACCATTGCGAAAACAATCTATTTCTTGAATAAAGAGAAAAAATTCTTGAAACGAAATAAAATTCTTAGTTTAAAAAATTACTCGTCGTTCAAGATTTTTTTGTCTTGACTCAAAAAATTTATTGAATTCAAAATTGTATTTTGAGATTAACACTTTTTTTCTTGATTTGGTAAAAAAATGCTTGCTTTTTAATAATAATAATAATAATAATAATAATAATAATAATAATAATAATAATAATAATAATAATATCAAATTTTTTCACGTAAGAAATACCGAAATTGAAGCCAGTGGTACTAAAAAAATTGAAGGAAGGAAGATTTGTGGTGAAGAAACCAAAGAAGCCTAATAAAAAAAGTAAAATAAAACACGTTCAGCAAAAAATTAATTCAAAAATGATTTTACTTTTTAAAAAAAAATCTGTTTAAACAATAAATAAAAAGTTGAATATTATTATAGCTATCCATTATATATGGAAATTAATTGTTTTTGATTCTTCGCTCTGAAAATAAATAGCTTTGAATTTATTAAAAGTACATGGAAAAACAAATATGGGAACTCTTATTTTATAACTTTTTAGATTTTTTTAAACCATTATAAAAATTACGACCATAATGTATTGGAATAGTTCCCATATTTATAGGGAACTAATCAATAGGGAACTAACGGTCTCGGCAGACGTTAGCTCGCTCCTATCCTAAGCTTCGTTTAAACAAATACAAAAAATTTCATCGAAGGTCCAGCCGTTGAAGAAAGAGTTCGGTGAAAAGCACTTGACAAGAATATTTTCATAAATCAAGATTTTCCATTCTATTATAGAGAAATTTCTTGTACAATATTTTATCAATAACTAAGTTTTACCCGCGGCTTCGCTCGCATGCTAGATGGCGTTGAAGTAGCTACATTTTGAGATTTTTTGACCAACAATTTTTTTATTTTTCGTAAAAGTTATTTTTTTTTTTTTAATAAAAAGTACCCTATGTTACTTCTAATACCTCCAAGAATATGGGTACAAAGTTTCGTGATGATCAGTTGGATAGTTTTCGTGTGAAAGCGTAACAAACAAACTTACAGTCACATTTATAATATTAGTAAGGAAGTAGGGATTTCCATAAGGTCATAAGAATAGTTCCTATAATAGTATAAGAATAATTTCAATAATAATGCATAAATAATACTCCTAGTAGTAATTGCGAACAAGTTCTAGCTATGCCAGTCTAGCTGAAGATTCTTGCACGAATTTCTGAAGCTAGACTAGAACAATTTCAGCTCAAGATACTTCTGCTAGATTCTTGCTCAAGAGTAGTCCCAATATTGCTGGAGATACTTGGTCAAGAATCTTACTTCAGACTTCGATCAGTATTCAGCTAGAAAATGCCCAGGTATCGCCTACATGGATAGAAAAATGTGGAAATCATTCCTATAATTTTAATGAAATGTTTTCCTATAGCATTTTAGGAGCGATTACTTAAATTATGGGAATTGTACCCATAATTTTTGGGAAATGTTACTATAATTATGGGAATGGTTCCTATAATTATGGGAACGATACCTATAATTATAAGTGAGATATCGGCATGACTCTCATAATATACGGCTGCCCAATTTCAAAACACAGTAACTAACATTTAAAAATTTTTTCCAATTTTTCTTATTAAAAAAAAATTTGCCCGCGAAATTGATGAAAAATTTAATTTGTGAATAGAGAATACTTGAATATAAATATTTTTAAGAAAAAATACTTGAAATTAAGGTCTAAAAGTTATACAAAATGCAGCAATACTAGAAAAAATCAGGTATAAAAATTTTGCAGTTACGTGTGTTTTAAAATTGGGCAGCCGTATATAGGAATGGTTCCCATAATATATAGGAAAAGTTTCTATAATATTATAGGAACCATTTCCATAATATTATAGTGACGATACCTAATAATATTGAGATATTTATCATTACAACTCAAGTTATTTGTGACTTCGATGAGCACTTTAATGCATTTGAAATTATTAGTAACTAGCTGTTACCCGCCCGCTCCGCTGGGCACTTAGCATTGTATTTAGAATTTAATAAAATTGTATTTTTAGATCTAGACTTGAAATTAAATTCGAGTATTGTTTTGACTTGCACAGATTCCAAATTCCATCGGATTGGCCTGTACCTTTTATCTATGTGATTATTCTAGCTAATACTCATTGTAACTTTCAATGTGCAATCACTATAACATTCTCGTGGCTTTCTTCCAAAAATGAATAATAATTAACATAAAGAAAAAAATTTGAAATAAGCATTAAAAGTTTCAGTTAAAGTGATCGCAGGTCTCATAAGTGAAGTTGAAATCGGCCTAGCTTAAAGTGCGACGAATTTTGCTGTTATCTACTCTCTAAACATGAATTAGTGAAAATTCACTTAAATAAGTGAATATTCACTTATTTAAGGGAATTTTCACTAATTCATGTTTAGAGAGTATGATTCTATCAAATTTTATATCTGTAGGAACAGTATTTGAAGAATATAAATTTTTTTACAATTATTATTCCCGCACTTCTATGTTGGGGAGGAATTTTGTAAGATCCTATTTGAGATGATTTCTACATTATAAATAAACGGTTCCAACAAAACTTTGAATCCATAGAAACGATTGTTTGAAAATGAGAGATTTACATTGTTCACGCCCCCGCAATCCCTTTTGGGGTTAGAATTCGATAAATTCCATTCTCAGCTGAACTTGACATTATACACGAAAATTCCTACTAAATTTGGAGTCTGTAGAAATTACAGTTTGGAAATTAAAATTTTAGATTTTAACATCCACCCCCGCAATCCCTATCGAAAGTAGAATTTTTTGAAATCCGTTTTGAGATGATCTCAATAAACAATTAAAGATTAAGTACACACGTAAATAATAATTATGAAAAAGAAATTTTTTCACTCTAGTGAAAAATCAATTTTTATTTAAAAAAAAATATATTAGCAAAAAAATATATAATAATTACTTTATTTTATTGAAGTGGTTGCTTTATTATTATGAACATAAACATTTTTCTATTATTATGTGCGTCATTCCTATAATATTATAGGAACCGTTTCGTTAATAGAATAGGAACCATTCCTATAATATTATGGGAACCATTACTTTAATAATATAGCGACCGTTCTTATAATATTATAGAAACCATTCCCATAATATATTGAAGCTATTCCATTACTGTATAGGAACGTTTACAATAAACTATGGGTAAATGGTTCCCATAATGAGCATAGGATTGATGCCTATAATGATCATTTTATTATAGGAACTATTCCCATAATTTTTGGAAAGGTTACTGTACGCATTTTCATAGGCAAGAGTTCTGATTCTCGGGAGTTGAGGCAAACTTGAGAAACTCTGAAATAGTATATTCTTACAAAGAACCAGGAAGGAGTATATGCGTTAGTGATAAGCATATTTTTTGCTCACTAAAGCAAGTCTCTGGCCCAAAAATCAAGATGAATTCTAGCTAAATATTGAGTCAATTATTGCCAAGTATTCTTGAGATATCATCTTGTCCTAGTCTGCTTCAATTCGGGTCAAAAAATCTTGACATATGTTGACCAAGACTTGTTAGATGTTGATGTTATTAGGGGCCTATAACGTTTCAGAAACCATTCCCATAACATATAAGAAAAGTTCTTATAACTTTCTTCCTATAAATTAATTTATTCCATATGTATTCAACAGTCCATTAGTTGAATTAAAACCTAAAACCTATGGAGGCAACCACGTGGACTGACCTGTCATATATGATAAAGGTATTCCTGTGTTCTAGGTGCATTGAACAGTCCATTGGTTGAATCAAAACTTAAAACCTATGGAGGCAACCACCTGGACTGACCTTTAATACATGATAAAGGTATTCCCGTGTTCTAGGTGCATTAAACAGTCCATTGGTTGCATCAAAACCTAAAACCTATGGAGGCAACCACCTGGACTGACCTTTCATACATGATAAAGGTATTCCCGTGTTCTAGGTGCATTAAACAGTCCATTGATTGCATCAAAACTTAAAACCTATGGAGGCATCCACCTGTACTGACCTTTTATACATGATAAGAGTATTCCTGTGTTCTAGGTGTATTAAATAGTAAATTGGTGGAATCAAAACCTAAAACCTATGGAGGCAACTACCTGGACTCCTTTATTGAACCTGATAAGGGTATTAGTGTATGCTAGGTGTATTTAAAAGTTGAATGAAATTATTTCCATTTAAAATCTATGGAGAAAAATACCTAGAGTTTTTATTTTTATATTTTTAAGTTTTTTCGGCACGCTAACGCCATCTGTTGAGAATAATGTTTCCGTTAGCAGAAAGTACAAAATTTCTTTCGATATTTTTCGGTATCAGATGGCTCGATTTTTAATTTTTTTTCATGGGGACAATGAAAAACTGGGACATTGAAAAACTGGGACATTGCTTAGCTGGGACAATGACCAACTGGGACATTGATTAGCTGGGGATACGTGTACTATTAAACAAAATACGATAGTGAAAGTCACCATTCATTTGTTCTAATTGCTGCAAGCAACTTTTTATAGAAATTTTGTCCGTGTATTAATTTTATTCACATTAAAAAAAAAAATTTATTTAAATAATCTTTTCAAATAATCTTAATAATTGATTATTTGATATTTATTATGTTAAGATTTGTCTATATGACTTAAAAACAAAATCTTTTACAACGTAAATCATTTTTAAAGTCAACAAACTAGAAAAAAATGTTATTAATATTCACAAACATAAATTTTAAATAACTTATTTAAATTATTTATTGATACTTAGTATAAAGAACTTTTTTTCAGTAAATTAAATAGATTTAAATCAAATAAAAAACGTACTCTGATTTGTTTTATACAAAAATCTATCTCCGTTTTGGCATCATCTTAATTTCCACATTCAATTTTCTACAGTGTACACATAAACAATTCCCCTAGATATATATTATATAAACGTTCTGGGCTCAAGTTCTTTCATGAGGATGAAGACTATAAACATAATTTTATAAAGTCATCTTGATAACTGTATTTTTGTGCGTTTTTTTTTTCTTTTATTTATTTATCACATGATTGTCCGTAAAATTTAAATATATCATGAAACTTATACATTTTTTGATGATATCTGGATATAATTTTTTTTCAAATTTTTATTTCGAAAGGCTCAAAATTTCTTGCACCATTTCATGAATTTCTATATAGGTATTGCTAAAGTTTTGATCATTAAAATTTTTTTTCAATCAATATACGAATTTTTATATCCATAATTTTAATTTATTTTTAACACAACTTATTTAAAAATCTTGTGGGATCCGCAAAAAAACATTCAAGTTAATGATAAAAAAAAATTAATAATAAAAAAGTAGTCGAAAAATTGTTTGGTTGAAAGATTTGCACACATTGTATGCCAAGTTGAGATAATACATACAAAAAATAAAATATAACTTTTCTAAGGAGGTTTTTTTCTTATATCGGTAACTTTTTGTAAAGAAATATAAACTTTTTGGATGATTGCCTCATAATTTGTCATACCACATATATCGTATAAAACGTCTTTTATAACGTTTATAAAAAAAAACTAAAAATAAAAAAAAATTAACGATAAACACGCAAAAATTAAAAGTTACATCAGATGTTTTTTTTTATAACGAAAAGACACGTTAGTCTTCAGTAATTACTTCTGGCAGCCTTTAATACAATCATCTTTAGGATGTATATAATTTGTTTATTGACCATATTATCATCAATCTAATATTTTTCTGTCTATATAAACATCGTTTTACTAGTATTAGAAAGGTATATAAAAAAATTTTCTTTAACCAATCGATGAAAAAATGTGTTCAATGTATAAATCTATAGAAAAATACAAAAAAAAATGTTATGTTATCTTATGTGCGTACCTTTGACTGTGAGAATTTTTTTTCGTACGTCAAAAAAAAATTTTTTTACCATTTATTTACAAGCTGATTAATTATACAAAGTTTCTAATTGGTTAAAGAAAAAAAAATTTGACATTATTACTAATCCGAAATGATTTAAAATTTAATTTACCGACTAATTTATTTAATAAATAAATTTTCAACAGCGTAAGTTTCAGCAACGGCCAATTTTGGAAGATGATCAAAGTAAGAAAAGATCAAGAGAAGACAAAGATCAAGGGATAGAACCATTAGAAAATGAAGAACAGTTAAACTTTGAACTACCACTACCGTTACACGAGCAACCGCAGGAAGACGATCAACAGCAAGAAGCGCAACAATTGCAAGAACTTCTGCAACAGGAAGCAGAGCAACAACAACTGCTAGAAGCCCAGCGAGAGCGAGAACTTCAGCGACAGGATGCGGAGCAACAGGAAGCAGAGCAACAACAACTGCTAGAAGCACAGCGACGGCGAGAGCTCCAACGACAAGAAGCAGAGCAGCGACAGCAGCAAGAAGCTCTACGACAAAATCGTATACAGTTGGCCGCAAGACAACAATTTCGACTAAATGCTCTACAACGAGAACGAGGTCGAAATCGAAACATAAATTATCTTCAAAACGGTCAGTTCCTGATTGGTGATGGTTTATATATTCCAAGTGCTGCACAAAGAGAAGCCGCTAGATCTGATCGACCATCTGAGTTTATCACAAAAATGACACATGTGATATGGCCGCGAGAAGAACTAATTAATAAAGTGGTCCGTAGGCAGAAAAATACCGGGGACAAACAAGCTCTAACACCTAGGAAAGTAGAGCTTCTATCGTATCATTTCGAAGAATTTCTCACCGACCGTAATTATTCGGAAGAAAGAATACAAATCGAGTTAAAAAAAATGAACACTTATTTGGGTCGAGCAATTACATCAGCGAAAAAAAAAGTGGTGTTGTAATTGTGCAATATTTACCATTAAAATATAAATTATTTTTTTTTTTATAATTTAAAATCTTTAAATTATTAATTTTTAAGCTTTATAAAGTTTATTGTCAGCTAATTTAAATTAATCCATTATTGATTGAATTATTAATTATCCATTGTTTATTGTCAATTAATTTAAATTAATGTAGGTGCCGCGTTTCATTTGATTGAAAGGCTGGTACCTTAACTAAGTCATATGTTTGTTGACTCGCTACATCCAAATATTCTAAAAGTTTTTGTGAAGATCCGGGTCTTTAATTATTTCAGAGGATTTGCAAAAATAATTTTTTAATTTTTTAATATTTGAAAAAAATCAATTTAGAAAAAGTTTGATTATTTATTGTAGGGTGGAAAATTTATTGGTGATAGCCTTAGTGTGCAATATTTGAAAGCGAATTCAACAACGATACGCAATAATATATCTAAATTCTCATTTTCTTAACTCAATAATGAAAATGAAGCATCAAATAATGTTGATCTAGTTTTGTAAGAGTTGATACACTGAATATATATCAATATTTTCCAAATGAATCAGCTGCAATAGATATTTTATTATTATTATTATTATTATTTCGATTTTTACTTGTATACCGTTCTTGGTTTTTACAAGGCTGGGTAGATGGTAGCTGTCGCATTCCGCGAGTGCGCCACCGTCTTGTGTTTTTTTTTTATACTGTCCTTGTTTATTCAACGCTTTTTTGGACCCCAGCACGTCCTCTTTTCACTCCTGTATTTTCACTACATAATCAACCTTATTTTTCGCACATTTATATACTCAACTCTTTATTATTATCGCTGCGGCTGTGGACCGACTTGTGCTTTCTGTACTGTATTTACCCTATTCCTCACCCCTTTCTATCGGTTGTTGGAATAGTGGCGATGGAGAAACCACAGAGAAAACCCATGCCAGTACAGTTCGGCTACCGGAGCGACCCCCGACGGTTGGTGTTGGAACTATTCGAACAACCGTCGGGGCTCGAACCCTCGCCTCACGGCATGATGTGCGAGCGAACTAACGGGATAATGACTTAACCCGCTCGGCCATCATGCCGCTTATGATATTTTATTATTATTAAATTTGAGAAATATATTAAATATTAATTTTTGAAGAATTCGTTTTCTACTCAAGCCCAATAAGCTTATCATCATCAATAAATTTGTACTCCTGTAAAAAACAATCAAATTTTTTTAAAATCGAGGTTTTGAGATTTTCAAAAATTCACCCATAAAAAATATTAAAATTTAACTTCATTTTATGAAAAATTTTTTTTGCTTAAGTACCGTTCAATAAATAATAAAAAATCTTATCCCCAAAAAAAATTTATTAAACAAATCCTCTTAAACAATTAAAGGCCTGGGTTTTCAAAAAAACTTGTGCGACATTTAGATTCTGAGAATTGAACAACAAAATAAAACATAACTGAGGCATCGACCTCATAATTATACGAAAATATAATGCGGCCCCTAGACTAAATAATGTTTTTCTCCTGCCTAAGCCGAAAGTTCAAATACCTTCCGCTTGCAGCCGGAATAAAGCAGCAGTTTCTATCCTCGGAATAAATGAACGCGCACGCGCAATAGTGCCTACATCGGCTCTCACGCATTGTACGTTCTTCTCTTTAACACATACTTTTTCCGTCAGCACTTCATGTTGCGTCATTAGTGTAATATACTATAATTATAATAAAAATAATGTAATTTAGTGATAATGTGATTTATGATAATGTTTAGTGATAATTTAGTGATAATGTTATAGTTTGAAAATTTCAAAAATTATCATATTGTACCAAAAAAAGGTTGATTTACATAAAATATGTTAAATCACCAAGTCACTAGAATTATTCTTATATTAAAATTATCATCTAATATTATTATTAAGATTATCCATAATTATTATGAAATGAATACTTATAATTACTATTAATATTTATCAATATGAATATTTGAAGTTATAACACAAAATTAATTTTTTTAATATCTTTACTTAAATAATAATTTTAAATTATTAGTTATGATAATTTTAAATTAAGTCACTAAAATTATTCTTATATTAAAATTATCATCTAATATTATCATTAAGATTATCCATAATTATTATTAAATGAATGCTTATAATTACTATTAATATTTATCAAAATGATTATTTAAAGTTATAATAAAAATTATTCTGTTATTTTCATAACACTAATTATTTTTTTAATATCTTTACTTAAATAATAATTTTAAATTGTATTTTTTCTTGACTGGGGGGGCTCCGCCCCCCCACCGGGGCTTCGCCCCTGGACCCCTTCCATGATTACCTACGATGCTATTGCATTAAAAGATTCGCGAACTTTCGGCTTGGCAGGAGAAAAAATAGTATGTGTGACACGGGACGAAAGTACTACATCCTCACCCGCGTGTTTGCCACCCTCGCCTTCGGCTCGGGTGGCAATCACACACGCGGGACAGAATGTAGTACTTTCGTCCCTTGTGGCACAATATACTATTAATATAAATAATAAAAATAATAGTGTAATGATTTTAAGATAGACTCTTTAAGATAACATGAAATGATGTTTCACGTATATAGTTATAGCCGGAAATTGGACGTAAAAATTTTGATATTAAAAATCTTATCTCTTAATTTTTTTTTGTCCGAATCTATAATTTTAATAAAAGAAATAAATATTTTATGTATAACATGTGAAGTGATAAGTGAAAAAAAAAAAGTAATTTAAATAAAACATTATAATTCCATCTCTATAATGATATATTGTATATCACTACTTACCTTCATAAATAATCATATTATTGTTATTATTTTTTGAAATATAATTATAGCATATGTATATATATATATTAAATTGATACAAATTAATTTATTACTGTCTTAAAAATTATTTTTATATGGATAATTGGTTCTGATGCGCTGATATTTTCATAAAGCTAAAAAAAAATTACTCATGTATCAAATTTTTTTCTTCTTTATTTCATTTACTGTAAGAAAATCATGATCCGAGTTGAATGAATTTAATTTTTGAAAAGTTTCACGGAATTAACAATTTATTACTCTACACGGAGAGAAAAGATAAGTTTGGAAAATCAGAAAAGTGCACGTCTCATAACGCTCATTTATCACAAAAAAATCTGGAAAACTGTTGACCCTAAAGGCCATCCGAGCAACTTCCGCTAATTCCATATCTAAGCGCTTAAAATTGCACTTATGAGGTTTTTGAGCTCTTTAAGTCAAAAGTCTGATAAAAGTTTCATAGAACACTATTTTTTGAACTTTCGAAGTGCAATAATTCTTGAATAAATTAACGAATAATCATTAATAATAATGTATATCATTAATAGTAATGTATATCATTAATAATAATCATAATAATAATTTTCTTACAGTAAATGAAATAAAGAAGAAAAAAATTTGATACATGAGTAATTTTTTTTAAGCTTTATGAAAATGTTAGCGCATCAGAACCAATTCTACATATAAAAATAATTTTTAAGACAGTAATAAATTAATTTGTATCAATTTAATACTTGAATAATCAAAATTTTATACATTTAGAAGTTTACGTCTGAATAACTTTAGAACGGCTGTCTTTATGATACAAGTGTAAGAGACCTTTTTTGTAGAGCGTTGAATTCTCTACAATAATATGCTATTGACTTATATATATGAGGTGCGTATGCCAAGCTAGAAAAATAAACAAAAAAAAGAATTTTTTTTCCTATGTTATTTAAATGGGAAATGAAAAATTAGGGACAGACACCTCTAAATATTAATATTAAGAGCTCCGCTTTGAACAGGCTTCTGTTCTCACCTTCATGCAAGTTTTCAGCCTGTTTTTTCGTTGAAAAAAAAAAGTCGCCTAAAATTGACACACCCTAATATATATATATATATATATATATATATATATATATATATATATATATATATATATATATATATATATATATATATATATATATATATGAAGTACTTCTACAAGGAGCATAAATAACTCTAAAAAACTCTGAATAACACTTTTTGCAACCATACTAATTCTCTATTGGCATTTTTAATTAACCAAAAAATCTCTGAAAAATTCTTTTAACAGAAACACAAATTTTCTCCAAAAAATTTTAAAAATAAAAACAAACTCTGAATAACTCTTTTTGTCGTCGCACTAGTTCTCTTTAGAAAGTCTTATTAACGAAGAAAACTTTTTCTCACAGATTCCGAAATATTCCTAATACTCCGACTTATTATATCAAATAAAAAATTATTCAGATTTTTAAACACTTTTTCAGACTTCTTCTGAGAATAAAAAAAATTTCAGAATTTTTTTTCACATTTTTAAAATTTTTTTCTGACTTTCAGCAGAGAAAAATTTCCACAAGGGACACTAGCTAATGAAAAAGACAGCAGTAGCATAAACTATAGGTTGAGAAAGAACTACTTCAAAATATAGAGAAATGTGCCGTTAAAACATATTACATTCCTCCGTGCCGATACACGGGATCCCTATGAGAGAAGCTATTGTGTATTGGCCCTAAAGTCGTCCTAAGAAGCTGGTACAACAGGCGGATCCTGAGAGCTTGAAAACTCTGTGCGATCTTCAGAGATTTGGTCTTCCAGATTGGAAGGAAATCAGGTATTCTAGTACTTTAAAGGAGTTCTTAGCGTCTCCAGGATTTTCAGAGCTAAAGGTGAACGTGGAGCTCTGTTACCTGGATAAGGGCAAAGATCCAGTGCTCTCAACAGAGCGGGTCCTAGCAGGCCTGTCAAATGCGGTTTTAACGCAGAGCAGCATTTTACAAAGCATATTGCAAGGTATTGTAGAATGGTCTCACTCGATTGAGGGAGGAATAAGTCCACAATTATTATTAAGCATGTTTTCCTTGAATTTCGGGCCAGAATCCGAAATGTTTAAGAATTCCCAGAAGATGTTGCAGATCATTTTCGGTAAGAGAGCTTCATGCATCGAGGCAAGACGTGAGAAGATATTGACAGAGGTACCTAATAAGCAGGTGCAGGGAGCCTTACGCAGAATCCCGCTGAGCTCGGAACTTCTCTTTGGCAAGGAGAACCTGTCAACACTAATTACGTCTTTAGGTGTGCCCAGACATGGCTAAAAAAGACTTCGGACAGCAGTAGCAGACACGGTAACGCGATTTCAAGCAGAACTTCCAAGCGCGATAATTTTCGCGCCGATTATCAGCCAAGATCTTCTCAGGTCACTGGGAACAAGCCGAATCAGCAGAATACTTCGT